>NC_029780.3:80279339-80280559 GCF_000817695.3 Arachis duranensis | reverse complement strand
ATTCCTCTCTGGGCTCTGATTGTCCTCAGAGGGATTTTGATTGGTCATCTGTTCATTTCTTAGCTTCCTGTTGCTTTGAAGTGAGGTATTTAATGTTTTTCCACTTCTTAATTGAACTGCTTGGCATTCTTCTGCTATTTGTTTTGACAGTTGCTTTTCTGTCTGCTTTAATTGTACTTCCATATTCCTGTTAGCTATTCTTGTTTCCTGTAATATTTCCTTGAATTCGGCTAGCTGCTGAGTTAGAAAGTCTAATTGCTGATTAATTTCATTAGCCTGATCCACCGGACTGAGTTCAGCAGTTACTGTTTTAGCTTCTTCCTTCATGGAAGATTCACTGCTTAGGTACAGATGCTGATTTCTGGCAACTGTATCAATGAGCTCTTGAGCTTCTTCAATTGTTTTTCTCATATGTATAGATCCACCAGCTGAGTGGTCTAGAGAAATCTGAGCATTTTCTGTAAGCCCATAGTAGAAGATGTCTAATTGCACCCACTCTGAAAACATTTCAGAGGGGCATTTTCTTAGCTCTGAAAATATTTCAGAGGGGCATTTTCTTCGCATCTCTCTGTATCTCTCCCAAGCATCATAAATGGATTCATTATCTCCTTGTTTGAAGCCTTGGATGTTTAGCCTTAGCTGTGTCATCCGTTTTGGAGGGAAATAGTGATTCAGAAATTTTTCTGATAGCTGTTTCCATGTTTTTATGCTGTTCTTAGGCTGGTTATTTAACCACCTCTTAGCTTGATCTTTTACAGCAAATGGAAACAGTAATAATCTGTAGACATCCTGATCTACTTCCTTATCATGTACTGTATCAGCAATTTGCAGAAATTGTGCCAGAAACTTTGTAGGTTCTTCATGTGGAAGACCAGAATACTGGCAGTTTTGCTGTACCATGATAATGAGCTGAGGATTCAGCTCAAAGCTACTAACTCCAATGGAGGGTATACAGATACTACTCCCATATGAAGCAATAGTGGGGTTAGCATATGACCCCAGAGTCCTCTTGGACTGTTCATTCCTACTTGCTTCCATGATGGATTACAAGAGATAATTTGTATGTTGATATTATTTATTTTATAAAAATTTATTTATTTTTTTATTTTTTTTTTAAAATAAAATAAAAACGAAACAAAAAGAAGAAATTGAAAATATTTTGAAATTGAAATCTGAATTTTTATAGAAAATTTTCGAAAATATAGTTTAAAATTAGTTAT
>NC_029780.3:80278204-80279226 GCF_000817695.3 Arachis duranensis | reverse complement strand
CACAAGACTTAAAATTTTTAGATCTAATGCTCCTTGTTTTCGAAAATTTTGGAGGAAAAACACCAAGGAACGCCAAACTTAAAAATTTTAAGATCAAAACACAAGAAAGACTCAAGAACACCTTGAAGATTCACAAGAACACCAAGAACAAAAGAAAGAACACCAAACTTAAAATTTTTAGAAAACTTTAATAAAATTTTCGAAAATTATAAAAAGATTAACAAGAAAACACCAAACTTAAAGTTTGGCACAGATTAAATCAAGAAAAATTATTTTTGAAAAAAAATTTTCAAAAGAACTGGTGCCCAATTGCCAAAAACATAAGCCAACGCTATAACCAACTGAGTTAAAAATGTAATGTATTTTAAAGATGTATTATTTTTGTGGATAAAAGTATAGATTTTGAAAGTTAATGTTTTGAAAAAGCACAAGAAAAACAAGAAAAACTCAAGATCAAACAAGAAAAATAACCAAGAACAACTTGAAGATCAATGAAGAACAAAGAACACAAGTTCGAAAATTTAAAGAAAAATATCAAATATGCAATTAACACCAAACTTAAAATAAGACACTAGACTCACGAAAATTAACAATTAATTAAGAAAAAATAAATTTTGAAAAGAAATTTTCGAAAATAAACTATCCTATCAGAATTTGATGACTCTATAACAACAAAAAAAAGGAATTATTCCTAATCTAAGAAATAAAATAGGCCTTCAATTGTTCAAACTCAATAATCCCCGGCAACGGCGCCAAAAACTTGGTGCACGAATTTGTGATTCGCACAACTAACCAGCAAGTGCACTGGGTCGTCCAAGTAATACCTTACGTGAGTAAGGGTCGATCCCACGGAGATTATTGGTTTGAAGCAATCAATACTTATTTTATTAATCTTAGTCAGGAGGCTAATAAAGTTATTTGGATTTATTTGTAAGAAGCCAAAGTATTTAAAATTGTAAGTTAAAATAATAGGGAATAATAGCGTTACTTGTTGTGCAGTAATGGGGAATATGTTGGAGTTT
>NC_029780.3:80265150-80277796 GCF_000817695.3 Arachis duranensis | reverse complement strand
TTTCTTGGCGTTAAACTCCAGGTTATGACGTGTTTTGGGCGTTCAACTCCGGATCATGACGTTTTTCTGGCGTTTAACTCCAGACAGCAGCATGTACTTGGCGTTCAACGCCAAGTTACGTCGTCTATCTTCGCGCAAAGTATGGACTATTATATATTGCTGAAAAGCCCTGGATGTCTACTTTCCAACGCCGTTGAGAGCGCGCCAATTGGACTCCTGTAGCTCTAAAAAATCCATTCCGAGTGCAGGGAGGTCAGGATCCAACAGCATCAGCAGTCCTTTTTCAGCCTAAGTCAGATTTTTGCTCAACTCCCTCAATTTCAGCCAGAAAATACCTGAAATCACAGAAAAATACACACACTCATAGTAAAGTCCAGAAATATGATTTTTGCCTAAAAACTAATAATATTCTACTAAAAACTAATTAAAACATACTAAAATCTACATGAAATTACCCCCAAAAAGCGTATAAAATATCCGCTCATCATGAATTCTCATGTTAGATTTGATTTCACTTATTAATGCAATTTGAGGTATTTCATGTTTATTGTTTGTTTCTCCATTTGTTGTTATTGAATCTCTTGGCTTTGGTTGAGTAATTGGTGACACTTGAGTTATCAAACTCCTTTGTTGATGGATAATTGTTATGTTTATGCTAGTTGATTTGAATTCCACTAACTCTAGTCTTTCCATAGGAGTTGACCAGGACCTGGGAAATCAAATTGATTTATCCACTTGACATACCTTCATAGTTAGAGGTTAATCAAGTGGGAGCAATGAACAATTCTCATCACAATTGATAAGGATAACTAGGATAGGACATCCAGTTCTCATACCTTGCCAAGAGCTTTTCTAGTTATTAGTTTATTCCGTTTGTAATTTACTTTTTCTGGTTCTCTTATCCAAAATCCCCAAAACATACTTTTCCATAACCAATTATAAGCACACTTTCCTGCAATTCCTTGAGAGATGACCCGAGGTTTAAATACTTCAGTTATCAATTTTATTAGGGATTTGTTACTTGTGACAACCAAAACTTTTGCACGAAAGGGATTCCTTGTTGGTTTAGACGCTATACTTTCAATGAGAACTAATTTGTGAATTTCTAGACCACACAGGGAATCCCGATCATCAAAATGGCGCCGTTGCTGGGGAATTGCAAACGTGTGCCTTATTATTGGTTATTGTAAATATTTGCTTTTTGCTTATTTGTTAGTTTTTGTTAGTTTTAGGACTTAGTTGCTTATTTTTATTAGTTTTTATTTTTATTAGCTACTATGAATTCTCACCCCTTTGTTTATGAGTTTAGTTCAAATTATGTTGTAGGGAATGGAAGCCATAATGTGAACATGCATCAAGGTTGAGACAATCAAAAATGGGAGGAGCCACAAGGATTTGATCAACCCTCTTGGCAACAACCCCCTCCAATGCATTATGACCAACAACCATTCTATGATGCATACCAAGACAATAGTTATGGTGGACCTCTTCGTGACAACCAACCTCCACCAAATTACTATGGTCAAGAGCCATTCCAGGGTGCGTACCAAGACGATAGATATGGTGGACCCCCTTGTAGTTACCAACAAGCACCACTATATGCCTATGAACCCCTTCCTCAACATAGCTTTGAACCACCATACTCGCAAGTCCCTTACCACCAAACACCTCCATATGACCCTAACCCATATCCACCATACCAACCACCCTATGAGCCATATGAACCAAACATAGAGCCACCCCAATTCCAACCCAAGTACTCCCAAGAACCACCACCTCCATATACACCATGTCCATATCCATCAATCCAAGAGCTATATGATCCTAATTATGTTATCCAAGCGGAACAATAGTCAAAGGATCGTCTCAAGGAAACAGTGGATCGATTTCATACAACTCTTCATCAACTAGAGTAAGCGATAAATCGATTAGTTTCCCAATGTTTGGACACCAAGGAACTCCCACGGCTTCATGTGGAGAATCTACTGAAGAACACAGCATGAAGGAGAAACTAGAAACTCCGGTGGACAGTGAGCAGCATGATTTTGTATTGGAACAATTGGAGGAAGCCATAATCATTGAAGAGGAGGAAGTGGTCGAAGACTTAGGAGATGCGGAACGTCCATGGGAACCTCAAGTCACAAAGCCCCCTTCTAAGGTGTTTGGATTTGATGTTGAGGAGGGTGTACAACCTCCAAGGCATATCATGGTTGAAGACTTTGAAGAGGTTGATCAAGAGATGGATTCAATCATTGATGAATTCTTATCTACATTTGAATCCTCTCCCATTGGACTTGACATGGGGATTAAAGAAGAAGAAGCACAATCTCCCATGCCCTTGGTGAACAATTAAGAAGAGATCAAATTGGAAGAAAGCTACCAAGAGGAAGAGGTTAATATTGAAGAAGCTTGCAAAGAGGTAGAAGTTGTCAAGAAAGAACACACGGGAGTGGAGCTTGAAATCACCTTGCCAAAGTTGTTGGAAACCCCTCCCCCTAAGTCACCATCATCCTTCACAACATTCAAGTGGGTAAAATTCATATCCCTTAGCTTTTTCATTCCACTTGAACATGGTTTACTTGAGACAGATGGTCAACTTAGAGCTCTTTGTGGCTTTAAGAGCAAAAGAGAAATGGTTAGTGGTTGGCAACATAATCCTCAGTTCATCATGGTTGAAAGTTCAAATTCTAAATGCAAAGGTTGGTGTAGATCTCGATTAAATGGGTCTAGGAAGTTGTTTGGACACTTTAGTGAGAATTTAGATTGCTTGCCACCCGGTTAGAACAGTGGTAATCAACACAAAGACGGGTGCAAAAGCAAGGTTTGGGACTGCAGAATTCATTCTAGCAATCACCACTCATGGGGCCTTGTCACTTGCTTCAACTTGCTTGAAGGTGTTATGCACCTAGTTTGGGATTTCGGAGGCTATTGGAATTGCAAATATTGGTAGGGATTCAAGGATCAGTACAAGCACAAGCCACCATGACAAGGAGCTCCCCGAATGTCCAACTTAAGGACTTTAACTAAAAGGGCTAGGTGGGAGACAACCCACCATGGTATAATTATCCTTTTTCATTCCTAGTTTTATTTTATTTTGTTTTTTATAGTACTCATTCAAAATTTTTGCATAATCATCTACATTCTGCATTTTGCATTAAAAAAAAAAGAAGACGAGGATCGACGCGCACACGTCGTATGTGTATACGCAAATGAATAGAGAGTTGCGCGAGAGACGCGCAGGAGGTGTGCGTAGTGCACAAGCCACGCCACGCGTACGCGTACCGCACGCGTACGTGTACCGCACGCGTACGCGTCCCCTGTAGAAGTTCAACCCACGCGTAGGCATCAGCGACTCATACACGTGGGAATGAAAATCGGCATAAACGCGTGCTGAACAGAGAGTTGTGATGGTCTGGGGCTGGCACTGTGCTAGAGGCACAAAATCACCCACGCGTACGCGTCCCTGACGCGTGCGTGCCCTTTCGCTTTTCAGACCACCCACGCGTACACGTGACTGACGCGTACGCGTCGTATGGATAATACAGTTGTCACGCGCACGCGTGCCCTGTCCGTGCGCGTCGCGTCCTGTTTTCATTTCTTACTTCTTTCTTCTATCCTTTCTCCATCTTTATTCCTCCTTTCTTACTTTCTTCTTTCTTCTCCTCCCTTCTCATCCTTATTCTCTCTCATTCTCTTTTACATACTACATTTGCATACTTTCCTTCATTGTATTTTAATTTTATTTATATTCTTATCCCCTTTTTCTAAGTTTCTATTTTACCATTGGTGTTACATGTTTTTATTCAACTGTTTCATCTTTCCTTACATTATCTTGGTGCTTCATGACTTGTTTTATACTGTTGGGTGATATTACATGTAACTCAATGCTAATTTTTATGATACTTGTATTCCATTGCATGTTGTAGCTACCATGTAGTTGAGAATCTCATTATTAATTGCCATTAACCCACCCATATTTTATTTCTTTTCATATCTTTGTTTGTGGGTTATTCTTCTTCCTTTTTCTCTTCTTTCAGATTGGCCACCAAGAAGGGGAACGGAAGAGCTTCTGAATCGGAAGACAAACAAGTCCATATGCATGCTCTTTAAAAAAAACGCCGCAGTTGTAGCTCACCACCCCCATCCACTTGCACATCTCAGCATGCACCGAGGATGATGCAATCTTTAAGTGTGGGGAGGTCGATACTGACTTCCACCGGTAACTACTTCCTGTCTTAACACCAATGTTTAGTTTTCTTTGTTAAATTAGTTGTTGCATTTGAATGTTTGATTGCATGTTTGTCGAATTTTGTGCATATTTTACCAACTACTTGGTTGAAGTAATATTTTCCCTTTTCAAGAAACTTTTTATAGCATTTCACTAATTTGAATTAAAATTTTGGTTAAACTTGTTTGAAGAAATTTTATTTTGGAACATGGTTTAGAGCTCGAACACACAAAACCAGTGAGATTTTGAGCCTATTTGATTGGTTGCATTTTATCAACCAATATTTTATTTTTGGTGTGTATTGTTCTATCTAAAATTGTGATCTTTGTCTTATTTAATTCTATATTTCCATTGTTTGATGTATGCATGCACTTATATGATTGAGGCCTTTGTTCACTATAGCTCACATACCCATATGGCCTTAACCTTTTCATTATCCTTTGCAAACTAAAGTTGAGCCTATTTTACCCATTTTTTCTTTACTTTAGCTCATCACTAACTCTAAGCATAAAACAATAATGTCCTTAATTTGAATCCTTGGTTAGCTTAGACTAGTGAGAGTGCTCATGAATTAAGTGTGGGAAAAGTGAGTTTGGAAACGTTTGGTTTGGGAATTGAGTATGTTAGACTTTTTGTGAAAATGTGAAAAATGTTGAGGACATGTTTATGCATTCAATACCTTAATCATATGCATTCTGAAAAACAAAAGAAAAGAACAAACAAAAGAAAAAAATACAAGAAAAATAAGAGAAAAAGAAAAGAAAAAATATATATATAAAAATAATAAAAAGGGGACATAATGCCCCCAAGTTAACTCATAATATCAATGCATATGAGTTATACTTAAATTTGGAATGCATGAATATGTGGCAAAACATAGTTAATGGGCAGTTAGGCTTTATATTATGATTACATGGATTGTCTTAAGTTAGGTGGGAAGTTTAGGCTAATTAAGGATTCAGATTTTAGTCCATTTGACCAAATACAATCCTACCTTGACCCTTACCCCATTACAACCCTTAAAAGACCTTTTGATAGGTGTATTTATGCATTAATTCTTTGTTGATTGGTAGAAGAAGAGCAAGCCTTAGAAAGCAAGATTAGTAGAGAATTGAGAGAATCGAACCTTAAACACTTGAGCGATTAGAGTATATACACTTCCAGTGAGGGTTCGATGCTCGATTCCATGTTTCCGGCTTTCATGAGCTATCTTCATCTGCAAGTTTATTTGTACTTCATTTTATGATTTGAATTAGTGAAATCCAGTTCATAATTGTTCTTGGAGAATTTGATTTACTTTTAACCAAGTAGGTAGAATCATTTTTGCATTTAGCTGCATTCATACAGATAGGTTGCATTTCATACATATCCTACCATTTTGCCTTCACTCTTTTTGGTTTCCTTGAGCTTAGCATGAGGACATGCTAATGTTTAAGTATGGGGAGATTTGATGCACCACTATTTCGTGGCACATCTTGTGCTTAATTGAGTGGATTTATCCACTAATCTCACACTTATTCATTAAAATTGCATGTTTTACATTTTCCTTCTTGATTTTGTGTTATGATTGAAAACATGCTTCTTTGGCCTTTAATTCACTATTTTTAATCCTTTCTTATTATCATTCGATGCCTTGATATGTGTGTTAAGTGATTTCATGGTTTATAGGGCAGGAATGGCTTAGAGGATGGAAAGGAAGCATGCATAAGTGAAAGGAATACAAGAATTTTGATGGATTTGCAGAGCTATCAGTCCTGACCTCTTCACACTCATTCGATCATAACTTGAGCTACAAAGGTCCAAATGAAGCAATTTTAGTTGCGTTGGAAAGCTAACATCTAGGGCTTCGCAACGATATATAATTTGTCATAGTTGTCTTGCTGTTAGGTGACACGCACGCGTGAAGCACACGTACGGATGGATTGTGTTGCAGACACGCGACGCGTACACGTGGGTGACGCGTATGCGTGACGGAGCCACATGCTGTACGGGCTATTTTTGACCCAGTTTTTGGCCCAGAAAACACAGATTAAAGGCTGCAGAGTGGAGGAATCATACATACACTTTCTCATTCACATAATTTTAGGTTTTAGATGTAGTTTCTAGAGAGAGAGACTGTCTCCTATCTCTAGGTTTTAGGATTTAGGATTTCTCTTAGTTTTAGTTTTATTTCTTCCCAATTCCAGGTTCAATGTTCCTTTAATCTAATTTTTCTTCTACTCTTAGTTATTCTATTACTTTAATTTATGAATTCTCATGGTAGATTTGATTTCACTTATTAATGCAATTTGAGGTATTTCATGTTTATTGTTTGTTTCTCCATTTGTTGTTATTGAATCTCTTGACTTTGGTTGAATAATTGGTGACACTTGAGTTATTAAACTCCTTTGTTGATGGATAATTGTTATGTTTGTGCTAGTTGATTTGAATTCCACTAACTCTAGTCTTTTTATAGGAGTTGACCAAGACCTGGGAAATCAAATTGATTTATCCACTTGACATACTGGTGCACGAAATTGCAATCACACTTTTGCAATCCGCACAACTAACCAGCAAGTGCACTGGGTCGTCCAAGTAATACCTTACGTGAGTAAGGGTCGATCCCACGGAGATTATTGGTTTGAAGCAAGCTATGTTTATTTTATTATTCTTAGTCAGGATTTCAATT
Source organism: Arachis duranensis (assembly GCF_000817695.3). Lineage (NCBI taxonomy): Eukaryota > Viridiplantae > Streptophyta > Magnoliopsida > Fabales > Fabaceae > Arachis > Arachis duranensis. The sequence continues at coordinate 80,270,900 of NC_029780.3, read as the reverse complement.
AAAATTTTCAGTTGAATTATTAGAAAAATAAAAGAGCGTGAATTAATTACTTGTAATGCAGTAATGGAGAATATGTTGGGGTTTTGGAGATGCTTTGTCCCCTGAATCCCTGCAATATAATATTCAACTCAATAACATAATTGCAAAGTTCCTTCCATGGCAAGCTCTATGTAGGGTGTCACCGTTGTCAATGGCTACTTCCCATCCTCTCAGTGAAAATGGTCCAGATGCTCTGTCACAGCACGGCTAATCATCTGTCGGTTCTCAATCAGGTTGGAATAGAATCCAACGATTCTTTTGTGTCTGTCACTAACGCCCAGCCTTTAGGAGTTTGAAGCTCGTCACAGTCATTCAATCCCGGAATCCTACTCGGAATACCACAGACAAGGTTAGACTTTCTGGATTCTCATGAATGCCGCCATCACTCCGGCTTATACCACGAAAATTCTGATTAAGGAATCTAAGAGATATTCATTCAATATGATGTAGAACAGAGGTGGTTGTCAGACACACATTCATGGGTTGAGGAAGGTGATGAGTGTCACGGATCATCACCTTCTCCATAATTAAGTAATTGCATTAATTCATCGAGACGCTGCAGAGCTCCTCACCCCCAACAATGGAGTTTAGAGACTCATGCCGTCAAAGAGTATGTAGTTCAGATCTGAAAATGTCATGAGGTACAAAATAAGTCTCTAAAAGTTGTTTAAATAGTAAACTAGTAACCTAGGTTTACAGAAAATGAGTAAACTAAGATAATTGGTGCAGAAATCCACTTCTAGGGCCACTTGGTGTGTGCTGGGGCTGAGACTTAAGCCTCTCACGTGCTTGGGCTGTTTCTGGAGTTGAACGCCAGGTTGTAACGTGTTTTGGGCGTTGAACTCCAACTTGTAACCTATTTCTGGCGCTAGACGCCAGACTGCAACTTGGAACTGGCGTTGAACGCCAGTTTATGTAGTCTATCTTTGCACAAAGTATGGACTATTATATATTTCTGGAAAGCCCTGGATGTCTACTTTCCAACCCAATTGAGAGCGCATCAATTGGACTCCTGTAGCTCCAAAAATCCATTCCGAGTGCAGGGAGGTCAGGATCCAACAGCATCAGCAGTCCTTTTTCAGCCTAACTCAGATTTTTGCTCATCTCCCTCAATTTCAACCAGAAAATACCTGAAATCATAGAAAAATACACAGACTCATGGTAAAATCCATAAATATGATTTTTTCCTAAAAACTAATGATATTCTACTAAAAACTAATTAAAACATACTAAAATCTACATGAAATTACCCCCAAAAAGCGTATAAAATATCCGCTCATCACAACACCAAACTTAAACTGTTGCTTGTCCCCAAGCAACTAGAAGAATAAAATAGGATAAAAAGAAGTTAAGAAGCAATAATATCTCAGAGTTTCAAGTGAGGCTCAGGTTTTAGTTAGATGAGTGGGGCTAGTAGCTTTTTGTTTCTGAACAGTTTTGGCATCTCACTTTATCCTTTGAAATTCAGAATGATTGGCATCTGTAGGAACTAAGAATTCCGATAGTATTATTGATTTTCCTAGTGTAGTATGTTGATTCTTGAACACAGTTACTTTATGAGTCTTGGTCGTGGCCCTAAGCACTATGTTTTCCAGTATTACCACCGGATACATAAATGCCACAGACACATAATTGGGTGAACCTGTTCAGATTGTGACTTAGCTTTGCTAAAGTCCCCAATTGGAGGTGTCCAGAGCTCTTAAGCACACTCTTTTACCTTGGATCACGACTTTAACCACTCAGTCTCAAGCTTTTCACTTAGACCTGCATGCCACAGGCACATGGTTAGGGACAGCTTGATTTAGCCGCTTAGGCCTGGAATTACTTCCTTGGGCCCTCCTATCCACTGATTCTCAAAGCCTTGGATCCTTTTCACCCTTGCCTTTTGGTTTTAAGGGCTATTGGCTTTTTTCTTTTTCTTGATCCAATGATTCCTTCTAAAAAAAATTTTTTCACTGCTTTTTCTTGCTTCAAGAATCAAATTCATGATTTTTCAGATCATCAATAATATTTTTCGTGTTCCTCATTCTTTCAGGAGCCAACATTCGTAAAATTTAAGATACAAATTATGCACTGTTCAAGCATTCATTCACAGAACAAAAGGTATTGCCACCACATATAATTAATTATAATTTTTATTATTAAGAACTCGAAAAATATAAATTACTTCTTTATTCTAATTATCTACTATTTTATTCATGTTTGATGATGATGAGAAAAATAAAGTATAACTTAATTGGAAATAAAACCAGAATAGATATGCTAATTACTACTACTACTGTATAACTTCTAAGGTAAATTCCTATAATAACACTATCACAGAGTTAAAGCTAAAATTAGAACTCAACAACCTGTATTTTGGGAAGTGGATGTTCCTCTGATCTGTGGGGTGTTTGGTCCTTCAAGGATTAATTTCTGGCGCTTCAGCTCCCTTAAGTCACGCCCTTGCTCTTCTTGTTCCCTAAGCAATTTGCAAAGCATGCTACTTTGATTGTTTTGTTCTTCCTTTATTCGGTTCATAACTTCTTGTCAGGATGGATGTGAACAATCTTTCCTCTGACTAAGGTCCGATGGTCATAGAGGGCAGCTCCAATTATTCTTTTCCTATCTGTCTGCCATAGATTAGCATAGAACTCCTGAACCATGTTCCTTCCTACTTTTGTTTCAGGAATAGCTAGGATTTCCCAGTTCCTGTTTCGAATTTGTTCTTGGATCTCCGGATATTCATCTTCTTTCAGATCGAACTTGACTTCCGGGATCACTGATCTTAGACCCATTATTTTGTAGTAATGGTCTGAATGTTCTTTAGTCAAGAACTTCCCTTGATTCCAAAGTGGTTTTGGAATACTCTCTTTCTTGCCTCTTGGGGTGGGTTGTTTTCCTTTAGGGGCTATGATCAAAGTGAGTATGTTTTTCAGCAAAAGAAAAGAGAGAAGAGGAATAGGAGGAGAGCAAGTGTGGAATGGTGGATGATGAGAGGGGCGCCGAATGTGGATATATAGGGAGGGAGGGTGGTTTTCGAAAATAAGAAGAAAAGATAAGATAGAAGATATGATTTATAAAAGATAAATATGATAAGAAAAATATATAATTAAAAAAATTGTTAATGATATTTGGAAAAGATAAATTTGAATTTTAATTTTGAAAGAAGATTTTTAAAAGATAATTGAGTTTTGAAAAACTTAAAAAAAAGTTGGATTGGATTGGAAAACAATTTGTCTTTATGGATTAAGATGCATTTAATATTTTTGAAAAAGGATTTTAGAAATTAGGGTTTTTAGAAATTAGGATTAAAATTTTTTGGAATTGAAGGATGATATTTTGAAACATGTTTATGTAAGAAATCATGAATTGAAATATAAAAATTAGAAAATTTGTGAAGAAGAACGAATTTTACCTCTTCCCCACCATTCTGGCGTTAAACGCCCAAACGCTGCATGTTTTGGGCGTTTAACGCCCAATTGCTGCTTCTCCTGGGCGTTCAACGCCCAGCTGTTGCTTCTTTCTGGCGTTGAACGCCAAGAAGTCCTTTGTCACTGGGAGTTTTTTTGAACGCCCAGGATGCTGTCAATCTGGCGTTAAACACCCAGAAGGTGCTTCTTTCTGGTGTTCAACGCTCAGAAGATGCACCTTTCTGGCGTTTAACGCCCAGATGGCTTCCCTTACTGGCGTTGAACGCCCAGTGGGTGCTTCTTTTGGGCGTTCAACACCCAAACTGTTTCTTATTGGCTTTTTTCACGCCAGTGAGCTTCCAAATTCCCTTGTAACTTTGTAAATTCAAGCAATTGCTATTTTACCTTGAAGAAACTTTGACATATACCTGTAATAATCAATTAATTAACAAATAAACTTTGTAAATGGCTGGGTTGCCTCCCAGCAAGCGCTTCTTTATTGTCATTAGCTGGACTATTACTGAGCTTTAATCAAGCCTCGGTTTTGAGCATTCTTGCTCAAAATTGCCTTCAAGATAATGTTTGACTCTCTGTCCATTAACAATGAACTTTTTATTAGAATCATTATCCTGAAGCTCTACGTATCCATATGGTGATACGCTTGTGATCACATATGGACCTCTCCACTGGGACTTCAATTTCCCGAGGAATAATTTGAGCCTAGAATTAAATAGCAGAACTTTCTGCCCTGGCTCAAAGACTCTGGATGACAATTTCTTATCATGCCATCTTTTTGCTTTCTCTTTGTATATTTTTGCATTCTCGAAAGCATTGAGTCTAAATTCCTCTAGCTCATTTAACTGGAGCAATTGTTTTTCTCTAGCTAACTTGGCATCAAGGTTCAGGAATCTGGTTGCCCAGTAGACCTTATGTTCCAGTTCCACTGGCAAGTGACATGCCTTTCCATACAAAAGCTGGTATGGAGAGGTCCCTATAGGGGTCTTGAATGCTGTTCTGTATGCCCACAGAGCATCATCCAAGCTTCTTGCCGAATCCCTTCTACGGTTAATTATAGTCCGTTCCAGGATTCTTTTGAGTTCTCTATTTGAGACTTCAGCTTGCCCATTAGTCTGTGGGTGATATGGAGTTGCCACCCTGTGTCTAACTCCATAACGAACCAAAGCAGAATAGAGCTGTTTATTGCAGAAATGAGTGCCCCCATCACTGATTAGCACTCTAGGGGTACCAAATCTGCTGAAGATGTGTTTCTGGAGAAATTTTAACACTGTCTTAGTGTCATTAGTGGGTGTAGCAATAGCTTCTACCCATTTGGATACATAATCTACCGCCACCAGAATATAAGTGTTTGAGTATGATGGTGGGAAAGGTCCCATGAAATCAATACCCCATACATCAAACAACTCAATCTCCAAGAACCCTTGTTGAGGCATGGCATAACTGTGAGGCAGATTGCCAGATCTTTGGCAACTGTCGCAATTAAGCACAAACACTCGGAAATCTTTATAGAGAGTAGGCCAGTAGAAGCCACATTGGAGGACTCTTGTGGCTGTTCGCTCACTTCTAAAATGTCCTCTATACTGTGATCCATGGCAGTGCCATAGGATCCTCTGCGCTTCTTCTTTAGGCACACATCTACGGATTACTCCGTCTGCACATCTCTTGAAGAGATATGGTTTATCCCAAAGATAGTACTTTGCATCCGTGATCAACTTCTTTGATTGCTGCCTACTGTACTCTTTGGGTATGAACCTTACTGCCTTGTAGTTTGCAATGTCTGCAAACCATGGCACTTCCTGGATGGCAAAGAGTTGCTCATCCGGAAAGGTTTCAGAGATCTCAGTAAGAGGGAGGGACGCCCCTTCTACTGGTTCTATTCGGGACAGGTGATCTGCTACTTGGTTTTCTGTCCCTTTTCTGTCTCTTATTTCTATATCAAATTCTTGCAGAAGCAACACCCATCTGATAAGTCTGGGTTTTGAATCCTGCTTTGTTAGTAGATATTTAAGAGCAGCATGATCAGTGTACACAATCACTTTTGATCCTACTAAATAGGATCTAAACTTGTCAATAGCGTAAACCCCTGCAAGCAGCTCTTTTTCTGTGGTTGTGTAATTCTTCTATGTGTCATTTAAAACATGACTAGCATAGTAAATGACGTGCAGAAGCTTGTCATGTCTCTGTCCCAACACCGCACCAATGGCATGGTCACTGGCATCACACATTAATTCAAATGGTAATGTCCAGTCTATTACAGAGATGACTGGTGCTGTGACCAGCTTAGCTTTCAGAGTCTCAAAC
>NC_029780.3:80262241-80264914 GCF_000817695.3 Arachis duranensis | reverse complement strand
TCGAGATTTTGTGCCCAAGGACAATTCCTTCAGTCACCATAAAGTGACATTTCTCCCAGTTTAAAACTATGTTGGTCTCTTTGCATCTCTTTAGAACAAGTGCTAGATGGTCAAGACAGCAGCTGAATGAGTCTCCAAATACTGAAAAGTCATCCATGAAGACTTCCAGAAATTTTTCCACCATATCAAAGAAAATTGAGAGCATGCACCTTTGAAAGGTTGTAGGTGCATTGCACAAGCCAAATGGCATCCTTCTGTATGCAAATACTCCGGATGGACATGTGAATGCAGTTTTCTCTTGATCTTTTGGATCTACTGCAATTTGATTATAACCTGAATATCCATCCAGGAAGCAGTAGTATTCATGACCTGCTAGTCTTTCTAGCATCTGGTCTATGAATGGTAAAGGAAAATGATCATTTCTGGTAGCTGTATTGAGCCTTCTATAATCAATACGCATACGCCACCCTGTAACTGTTCTTGTAGGAACCAGTTCATTTTTTTCAGTATGAACCATTGTAATGCCACCTTTCTTAGGGACGACTTGGACAGGGCTTACCCAGGGGCTATCAGAAATAGGATAAATAATCCCAGCCTCTAGTAATTTAGTGACCTCTTTCTGCACCACCTCCTTCATGGCTGGATTCAGCCGCCTTTGTGGTTGAACCACTGGCTTGGGGTCACCCTCCAGTAAGATCTTGTGCATGCATCTGGCTGGGCTAATGCCCTTGAGATCACTGATGGACCACTCAAGAGCTGTCTTGTGTGTCCTTAGCACTTGAATTAGTGCTTCCTCTTCCTGTGGCTCTAAGGTAGAGCTTATGATTACAGGAAAGGTATCACCTTCTCCCAGAAATACATATTTCAGGGATGGTGGTAATGGCTTGAGCTCGAGTTTGGGAGGTTTCTCCTCTTCCTGAGGGATTTTCAGAGGTTCTATTATTTTCTCTGGTTCCTCCAGATCAGGCTGAACATCTTTAAAGATATCCTCTAGCTCTGATTCCAGACTCTCAGCCATATTGACTTCTTTTACCAGAGAGTCAATAATATCAACGCTCATGCAGTCGTTTTGGGTGTCTGGATGCTGCATGGCTTTGACAACATTCAACTTGAACTCATCCTCATTGACCCTCAGGGTTACTTCCCTCTTTTGAACATCAATGAGGATTCGGCCAGTTGCTAGGAAAGGTCTTCCCAGAATGAGAGTTGCACTCTTGTGCTCCTCCATTTCCAGCACCACAAAGTCAGTGGGAAAGGCAAATGGCCTAACTTTGACAATCATGTCTTCAATCACGCCTGATGGGTATTTAATGGAGCCATAAGCAAGTTGAAGACATATCCGGGTTGGTTTAACTTCATCAGTCAACCCAAGCTTTTCGATAGTAGCTGCAGGTATTAGATTAATACTTGCCCCAAGATCACATAGAGCTTGCTTGGTACAAGTACCTTCTAATGTGCATGGTATCATAAAGCTTCCCGGATCCTTAAACTTCTCAGGTAAGCTTTTCAGAATGACTGCACTGCATTCTTCAGTGAGGTAAACTTTTTCAGCTTCCCTCCAATCCTTCTTATGACTCAAGATCTCTTTCATGAACTTAGCATAAGAGGATATTTGCTCAAGTGCCTCTGCAAACGGAATCTTTATTTCAAGAGTCCTGAGATAGTCTGCAAAGCGGGCAAATTGCTTATCCTGTTCCGCTTGGCGGAGTTTCTGAGGATAAGGCATTTTGGCTTTATATTCCTCAACCTTAGTTGCTGTAGGTTTATTGCCTACAATGTGGGTTGAGAAGCCTTTTTAGAGGGGTTGTTATCAGCACTTGTATGTGTCTGATCTCCCACTGGCGTTTGAATGCCAGTGGTGGAAGCAGGAGTGGCGTTAGACGCCATCTCCTTATCTGTTTCTGGCGTTTGAACGCCAGAACTGTGCTTCCTTTGGGCGTTCAACGCCGATTCATTGCTTGTTTCTGGTGTTGAACGCCAGAACTGAGCATGGTCTGGGCGTTCAGCGCTAGCTTTCCACCCATTGTCTGGCTTTTGAATGCCAGAGTTATTCCTCTCTGGGCTCTGACTGTCCTCAGATGGATTTTGGGTGGTTTGCTCATTTCTTAGCTTCCTGCTACCTTGAAGTGAGGTATTTAATATCTTTCCACTTCTTAATTGAACTGCTTGGCATTCTTCTATTATTTGTTTTGATAACCGCTATTCTGTTTGCTTCAACTTTACTTCCATATTTTTGTTAGCCATTCTTGTTTCTTGTAGTATCTCCTTGAATTCGGCTAACTGTTTTGTTAGAAAATCTAATTGCTGATTGAATTCAGCAGCTTGATCTGCAGGACTGAGTTCACCAATTACTGTTTTAGCCTCTTTGTTGATGGAAGATTCCCTGCTTAGGTACAGATGCTGATTTCTGGCAACTGTATCAATGAGCTCTTGGGCTTCTTCTATTGTCTTCCTCATGTGTATAGATCCACCAACTGAGTGGTCTAGAAAAATCTGAGCTCTTTCTGTAAGCCCATAGTAGAAGATGTCTAATTGCACCCATTCTGAAAACATTTCAGAGGGGCATTTTCTTAGCATCTCTCTGTATCTCTCCCAGGCATCATAAAGAGATTCATTATCTCCTTGTTTGAAGCCTTGCATGCTTAGCCTTAGCTGTGTCATCCGTTTTGGAGG
>NC_029780.3:80212442-80262109 GCF_000817695.3 Arachis duranensis | reverse complement strand
AATACTGGCAACTTTGCTGCACCATGATAATGAGCTGAGGATTCAACTCAAAACTACTAACTCCAAGGGAGGGTATACATATACTACTCCAATATGAAGCAGTAGTGGAGTTAGCATATGACCCCAGAGTCCTTCTGGACTGTTCTTTTCCACTTAGTTCCATGATGGAGCAAGGGAGATGATATGTATGTTGATATTATTTATTTTATTAAAAATAAAAATTTATTTTTGAAATAATAAAATAAAATGAAATGAAATAAATAAAAAAAAGAAATTGAAAATGTTTTGTGAAAATTTTCAAAAAATTTGAGGAAAAAGAGAAAGTGGTTAGGATATTTTTGAAAAAGATAATAAAATATATATATATTAAAAATATTTTTATTTATATTTTTTATGAATTTTGAATTTTATGATGAAGGAGGAAAACACATAAAAGACACAAGACTTAAAATTTTTGGATCTAATGCTCCTTGTTTTCGAAAATTTTGGAGGGAAAACACCAAGGAACACCAAACTTAAAAATTTTAAGATCAAAACACAAAGAATACTCAAGAACACTTTGAAGATTCACAAGAACACCAAGAACAAAAGAAAGAACACCAAACTTAAAAATTTTAGAAAATCAAAGTAATTTTCGAAAATTATATTAAAATTAACAAGAAAATACCAAACTTAAAGTTTGGCACAAGATTAAATCAAGAAAAATTATTTTTGAAAAAGATTTTAAAAAAGAAGATACCCAATTACCAAGAACATAGACCAACGCTCTAGCCAATTGGGCAGTAAATGTAACACTTGTTCTGAATAGGTATATTCCTTTTGGAAGACTAATGTTTTGGAAAAATACAAGTGAAACAAGAAAAGACACAGAACAAGAAAAATTAAAGATCAACAAGAACAACTTGAAGCTCAAAGAGCACAAATTCGAAAATTTAAAGGGAAAATATAAAATATGTAATTGACACCAAACTTAGAACAAAGCACTAAACTCACAAAAAATTAAAATTGTGATAAAGGAAAATAATTTTTTTTTGAAAATTTTTTTTGAAAAGGGAATAAAGGACTCAGAATTTAATAACTCTATAGCAACAAAAATAAATTATTCCTAATCTAAGCAATAAAATAAATCTTTAGTTGTTCAAACTCGAACAATCCCCGGCAACGGCACCAAAAACTTGGTGCACGAAGTTTTTGAATCTCAATATCAAAATCAAGATTTCTTATGATCTCGTACCACTAACCAGCAAGTGCACTGGGTCGTCCAAGTAATTGAATTATTAGAAAAATAAAAGAGCGTGAATTAATTACTTGTAATGCAGTAATGGAGAATATGTTGGGGTTTTGGAGATGCTTTGTCCTCTGAATCCCTGCAATATAATATTCAACTCAATAACATAATTGCAAAGTTCCTTCCATGGCAAGCTCTATATAGGGTGTCACCGTTGTCAATGGCTACTTCCCATCCTCTCAGTGAAAATGGTCCAGATGCTCTGTCACAGCACGACTAATCATCTGTCGGTTCTCAATCAGGTTGGAATAGAATCCAATGATTCTTTTGCGTCTGTCACTAACGCCCAGCCTTCAGAAGTTTGAAGCTCGGCACAGTCATTCAATCCCGGAATCCTACTCGGAATACCACAGACAAGGTTAGACTTTCCGGATTCTCATGAATGCCGCCATCACTCCGGCTTATACCACGAAGATTCTAATTAAGGAATCTAAGAGATATTCATTCAAATTGATGTAGAATGGAGGTGGTTGTCAGACACACGTTCATGGGTTGAGGAAGGTGATGAGTGTCACGGATCATCACCTTCTCCATAATTAAGCGCGAATGAACATCTTAGATAGATAAGTCTCTAAAAGTTGTTTAAATAGTAAACTAGTGACGTAGGTTTACAAAATATGAGTAAACTATGATAATTGGTGCAGAAATCCATTTCTGGGGCCCACTTGGTGTGTGCTGGGGCTGAGACTTAAGCCTCTCACGTGCTTGGGCTGTTTCTGGAGTTGAACGCCAGGTTGTAACGTGTTTTGGGCGTTGAACTCCAACTTGTAACCTGTTTCTGGCGCTGGACGCCAGACTGCAACATGGAACTGGCGTTAAACGCCAGTTTACGTCGTCTATCTTTGCGCAAAGTATAGACTATTATATATTTCTGAAAAGCCCTAGATGTCTACTTTCTAACCCAATTGAGAGCTTGTCAATTGGACTTCTGTAGCTCCAAAAATTCCATTCCGAGTGCAGGGAGGTCAGGATCCAACAGCATCAGCAGTCCTTTTTCAGCCTAACTCAGATTTTTGCTCAGCTCCCTCAATTTCAACCAGAAAATACCTGAAATCACAGAAAAATACACAGACTCATGGTAAAGTCCAGAAATATGATTTTTGCCTAAAAACTAATAAAATTCTATTAAAAATTAATTAAAACATACTAAAATCTATATGAAATTACCCCCAAAAAGCGTATAAAATATCCGCTCATCACATACCTTCATAGTTAGAGGTTGATCAAGTGGGAGCAATGAACAATTCTCATCATAATTGATAAGGATAACTAGGATAGGACATCCAGTTCTCATACCTTGCCAAGAGCTTTTCTAGTTATTAGTTTATTCCGTTTGTAATTTACTTTTTCTTGTTCTCTTATCCAAAACCCCCAAAACATACTTTCCCATAACCAATTATAAGCACACTTTCCTGTAATTCCTTGAGAGATGACCCGAGGTTTAAATACTTCGGTTATCAATTTTATTAGGGGTTTGTTACTTGTGACAACTAAAACTTTTGCACGAAAGGGATTCCTTGTTGGTTTAGACGCTATACTTTCAACGAGAACTAATTTGTGAATTTCTAGACCGCACAGGGAATCCCGATTGTCATACCTGAAACTGAAGGTCGATCTCGGACGAGATTTGCTGTTACAGCAGAAGCGATCGTTTCCGACTTGTTGGACTTGGCAGTGCTGCTGATCCTTGATCACCGGAGGGTGGTGGTACTTGCAAGAGACTCTGATCCTTAAGTTAGCACGTGATTTAGGCAGTTTTTTAGTAAAATCAGAGTATGAGTTATACCTGGGTATTCTAGTGTATTTATAGTAGTATTGAGTGGCTTTCCTTGAGATAAGATAGTTATCTTATCTTATCTTTTAGGTGAACTGCCTCATCTTTTAAGGGCCTAGCCGCCTTTAAAGTGGGCCTTTGTCCTTTTATTGGGCCTGCTTGGGCCTATATAGTGTTTTGGCCGAACTCTTTTAGTAAGAGGTCGGTGGCGACCGCCCTGAAGAGGTCGGTCACTTGTGTCTTTAATCTGCCCAGGTCGGGTAGCTCGACCCAGAGTATGAACAGTTTCCATTAAAATACTATTCACATCTCACTTCAATCCGGCATATCTCGAGCTACAGTGCTCCGATTCGCATGCCGTTGGTGGCTACGCGAAGCTCTTGCCGAGCCCATCACTTCTAGTTAAGCCTTGTGGTAAGTTTCTCAAGATTCCTTGTCCAATTTCCTGCCCTAAGAATTTCGAATTTTGGGATTTTGGTTGTGAGTGAAATCTTGTGTTTTAGGTGTTTAGGTACACTCTAGCCTTTGATTACCTTTGGGTTTGGCTTCTAAAACTGTTGGGTAAGGTGAGTTGTTCTTGAACCCTTGTAAATTAATTTATGGTGAGTATTAGGTTTTGATTTATGTGAAATATGTGATATTAGCTTGAATATTGGAGCTTGTTGGTGTTTGTTGATGCTTGTTGGAGTGATTGGTAACTTGGATTGTGGTTGGAAGCTTACCTTGTGCTCAGTTGGGGTTTTGGTACATATTGAGAATCGGCCAAGGCATGGTTTCAGTTTTCTCTATGTAATATACAATATTTCTGGACACTTAGGCTAGTGACCCATAGGATAGGATTGAATTAAATTGGTTGTTGGAATTGTTGAGATATGATGCATGATGAATTGATCAGCTTTGGCTATTTTGATTACTTGTGATTGTTTATTTTGATAAAATGATGTTGAAGAGTGAGATTAAAGTTGAATGAGTTTAATTATGACAATTGTTAATGATATAATGATGATGGATGATTGTATGGATTGAAAAATGGTTTAGTATGATATATGTGATATTGTGGTTGATGATATAGTAATATGGATGTAAAATTTGGTATGAATGGTGGAAAGTGACATAAAGGGTGAGTTATGATGTAAATTGGAGTTTGGAATGGTTTGATTTGGTTTTGGTTGTGTGTTGCAAAGAATTGAGAAATTTGTGGAATTTGGTAAAAAATAGTTTTTTGTGAACTTTGACGGGTCATAACTTGTGCCTCAGTTTTCAAAATTTGTTGAAAGTTATTTAGAAATAGAGTTCATTGAAAAATCTTCAAATTGATATAAATTTTGTAAAATTTGGATTTTTGTAGAGAAAGTTATGATCATTCAAAGTTTGGTATAGAAATCTGAATTTTGCAATGTTGCAGAATTTTGTGATTTCTGGTTTGTGTGCGCACGCACACCCCGTGAATTTTTAAACCTGTGCGCACGCACAGCTTTGTGAGCACACACACACGGGAACATGGCTACTGATGAGAACGCTAGCACGCTCTGTGCGCGCACATAACCAACGAAGTTCTGCAAGTTGTGCGCACGCACATGTTAGGAAGGGCATTCTGTTGAGGGCGCTAGCACGCCTTGTGCGAGCGAAAAGAATTGTAAAATTTTGCACTTGTGTGTACGCACACCTCTATGCGTACTCATACTTTTTGAAAATCTCCTTGGGCGTGCGCACACACCCCCCTGTGCATACGCACACGCCCTGTTTTCCAACTAAAACTTTGTTTTTAAACTATTTCACATTCCCAACAAGCTTGTATACTTCTTTGACACCTAATTAAGACTCTTGGGCTTATTATCGGGCATTAGAACATAAAAAAGGTCCTAGGAGATTTGATTTAGTATTATTTTGAAAAGTTATAAAACGGAGGCTTAGGTTTCTGGTGTACTGAGGATGGATTTGGTGGAGTGAGAAAGAAGAATGGTATATGAATTAAGAAACTAATGAACTAATGAGTTCAGGATGGAAATGTTAAATTGACAATGGTTATGATGAGTCGAGGACTCGGAATGAAATGATAGATCCATGATATACTGAAAAAATTGTTTTCTGAAAACCACTGAATTACTGTTTTATGCTGAAATTGTTGAGATGCTATGCGCCCGGCAGGGACGGCAGTTGGATCCCGCCTGTCGAGGTAGCGGCGGCGGCATAAGGGCGGTGGTTTTTCCCGTTTGCATTGAGATGTGAGGTCCGTGGCAAGAGTATCCCGCTCGCATCCCTTCGAATCACTAGAGTGTGCAGGCACAAAATCCTGGACAGTGTTCCGAGCACCATATCTCGGGAGTTCCCAATTATGATTCCAAAAGGCGACATCTCCATAGAGATGTGTCGGGTTGGAAGTTGAATCGATAATGTTACATCATAGCCAATATGATAGGCATTCATCATATGCATCTTCTATTTGTTTGTTTGCTTTGCCGACTTGTAATTGCTTGCCTATTTGTATAACATGCCTAATTGGCTACTTGAATTACTTGCCTTATATGCCTATACTTGTGTTTTACTCGCATTGATATTAATTGTGCTTTCTAGTGGAATTGAGGAGGCTTGGAAGGCGGTGGTGATGGGATTACATGGAGGATAGGTTAGTGAAGGCTGTGGGACAGCGGAGACCTCTTAGATTAGAAAATCCCTTAAGATAGACTACCCATTTTATCATGTTAAGATTTTATGTTATGCTTTACTATTTTAGTTAAGCTTTAAGATGAATCTTGTGATGGATATGAAGTTCTAGGATTACCTTTGGCGTCTCGGAGTCTTATATCTTACATCACTGGGCATTGTTACCATACTAAGAACCCCCGGTTCTCATACCATATTCTGTTGTTGTTTTTCAAATGCAAGTCGCAACCCACCTCGGTGAGTTGCTTTGATGGTGACAGAAGCGGAGGATCCTGGATATATTTTGGGAGTCTTTTGATTATTTTTTTATATCTCTCACTTTTGTATTTTACTTTTGCCTAGAGGCTTATTTTGAGAGAAAAACTTGTATAAGCTGTTTTAACTGTCAGGTTTCTGTATGGTCTGTATATAGCTAGCCGGCTTAAACTCTGTGAGCCTTGGCTAGATTCTTATGCTATTATACTCTTATCTTTTATTATATTATATCTGTTTCTTGTGCGATAAGTTTGTAGCTTCGTGTGTACGTTTTGCGCTTTTCAAATCCTGTTTTTAAGCTATATCCTTCATTGGGCTTCTAGACTATATTGATTCTTTCTATATATTATATGTATGTGCTTAGAACTATCGTAACCTCTGATTAACTTTTTCTTTACGATGCGAGGTAAGGCTTAGGGTAATTAAGGTGTTACAACATGGACATTTATTAGAAAAATAAAATTTTCAAAACCAATAAAAGGTAAAGATATATCTTCGTTGGGATGTATTATTATTTAATCCTAAAGTAATATACAAAATACTATTAAGATATATTTGTGATACATATATATAATAAATTATAGGAAGAAGGATTCTAACCGTTATAGAGTATATGAAAGGATGATCAATTCATTGTATCAATGAGACCAATAAACAATAAATTAAGTATTACTATATTAACAACCGTCACAATTGTATTGCTGATATGTATTTTTATTTTAATATTAACTAGCGGCTCAACAGGCACTGCAGCCGCTTTTCTAATGAGTTAAAAAAATATTTTTATATTTTTATTTCTAAAATTCTAAATTTAATATTAATAATTAAAAATAAAATATTTTAATTTTTTTATATATGTAATTCTAATAGATTAAAAATTATTTTTTTAATTTTATATTGAACATTTTTAATTATCTTTAATTTTATTATTATTTTAAAATTATTAATTTTATTTTGATTATATAATCTCATCATATTATACACTATTATTTTCACTTATTATTTTTTTACATGTATAACTATTATTGTCTCGCCGTCACTATTATGTTGCCTTGTTTTATTCTGTTTTTTTTCTTCTTCTATTAACTCCGACCGCAATCAATTACCACCATATTATATTATCATTATCGCAACTCTTATTTTTGTTATCACTTTGATTCATACGTAATTACATATACATTGTGTTAACTTTTGAGTTGTTAAAGATTTGTTAAAAGAATTTTTTTTTTATTTAGATATCTAGATGTATAACTATTATAAAGATACTTATTTTTCATACTTACTTGTTAAGTCATATTTTATCATTTAAAAACAAAATTAAGATATCAAGCATTAAAAAATTTTGTATAGAATAATTAAATAAACAATAAAAAAATTTATTAGTTATTTAATTTCTTTAATATATAGAATAATTGAATTTAAATTAATTTAAATATAATACTAAAATTATTATGTTGTTACTATGTGTAACAATGAAGATAAAATTTATAAATATTTATAAATTTATTTATTTCTCAATTATATTTAATTTGAAATAGATATAAAAATTTATATTTAAATCACTCTTTCTCACACATAATTTTAATAGCTAAAAAAATTTTATTTCTTATAATTTTATATTCAATATTTTAATTAAATTATCTTTAGTCTTATTATTCTTTTAGAATTTTTAATTTTTGTTTTTATTATTCTTTTTTCTTATTATTATCCATCAACATATGCCTCACTACCACTCTTATATTAGCTTGTTATCTCTTCTTTTCTCCGTCTTTATTCTCTTTCTATCTTCTCTTCAATCGTAATTAGTTATCAACATATATATTAGTTCATAATTATTACACTCAGAAGTAAATACTACTTTAAAAAAAAGTTCAAAAAAAATCTCGTAACTCTTATGTGAATCATCTACATTCCTATAAATGTATCGAATGAGTAAATTTAACTTTTTTTATTATGAGTTTTTTTTAATTATATAATACATTCAAAGTCACATATTTTCATTTATGATAAAAGTTAAAAATTAAAGTTAAATGACATTAATACTTTTTGGTTTAATAAAATTAAAATAAAGTATAAAAATAAGGATAAAAAATTAAAAAAATAGATGATTTTGAGAAAGGATAATGTTAAATTTTATGTCATTATGTATGAGAACAGTGATTTATTTTATTATATTTATTTTTGTAACAAATAACAAAAAAGTTAAATTTTATGTCCATTTTTTATTATTTATATTATTTTTCTATAGTTGTTTAAATTATATCTATAGTTATTGAGTCATGTTTTTTTTAACAAAAAAATAGTTATAAAGTCATTTTCATTTTTTTATAGGAGTACATCCATTATATCATGATTTTAATAATTAATATAAAATTTAAAAAATTAAATAAATATATATTTATTTTGATTACATTCATTAGTGAATTATATATATTCCTATAGTCAAGAAATAGACTTAACTTGTTCTATAATAAATACTTTTTTAATCATCATATTTATAAAAAAAATCCATCTTTTTATTTATCCTAAAATTAAACATTATTAATACTTTTTTAATAGCAGAACTAAAATAAAACATAAAAATATAACTTGAATAAAAATAAAAATACAAAATTTTGAATCCCAAAATATAAAATGATTACAAGATAAAAAAAATTACTTAAATATAATTTTTATAAGGTACTCCATGAATGAACTTAGATGAATGAATATTATATGTAAAATGAATTCTGATATATTGGTATAAAAATTATTCTGTGTAAATTTTTTTTTAAAAAATATTATCCTGTTAAACTATTTTACTTTTATTCTTTTAAAAGCATATCCATAATAAAAAAAATTCGCATGAATAATTTATATCCAATAGAAAATTATTGATAAAGTTGCTGTGAAAAAATGTGTGAAAATTTTTTTTATTCAACGTAACTGACGGATGTACGGGAGAAACTTTTTTTAATAATAAACTTTTCTAAGGGTAATATTGAAACTTAAATTTAGACTCCAATTGACATTATATATTATGTAGGTACCTAGTGTATATTAGAAGAGTATGATAAGAGAAAAATTATTCTGTGTAAATTTATTTTTTTAAAAAATTGTCCCTATTGAACTATTTTATTTTTATTCGTTAAAAATATATCCAAATAAAAAAAATCTGCAACAATAAACCTTTCTTTAATAGCAATATTAGAACTTAAATGTAGACACTAATTATCCTTATATTAGATTTTATGTTATATTTAAGTAAAGTGAGAAGGATATAAGAGAAAATGAATAAGAAAAAGAAAAGGGTTTTTCTATTATGCAGTAATAGTAATCTAATATGATAGATAGTAAGAGAGAAAAGAGATAATTATAGAAATTTCGTAATTGTGAATTAATGAGATAAGAGAGAACGTGAATGTATGTGATAAGAGAGAAGATGAGGTAGTGAAAATTTTTTAACCTGAAACTAATATATAGTGGGATAGATTATTAGCAAGGGTAAAATTGGAAAAGGATTTTGGGCACCAAACCCATGTATTGGCATTATATATTTTTATAGATTTATAGATAATCAAACATGATATTAAATCAGGTTCGTCCACTCAAATTTATTCTATTGGTTGGAGAGATACAGTTAAAACAAACAAAACTCAAGAAGATGATAAAAGGAGAATTATTGGATCAAAAGAATAAAAGGTAATGAAATAAATTTTTATTATATAATAATAATACCATCTATTTAGACGCATATACTAATTATGTTAAAAATTTAATTTTTTTTTTCAGCCATAAACTTTGAAAAGCATAACTAGCTCATTTTAATGATAAACAATATCATCGCCGGTAATTGTAATTAAATATAAATTCCTAATAAATCAGATGCAATGTCATTTAGTTTACATTTTGTCATACATAAACTAAGATTAATGCCATTTTTTGTCTTTTTAAAAAATTCAATACAAAATAAGATATCTCAATTCTACAGGTTTTAATTGAATTAATTGAATTCGTTCCTATAATAAGGAATAAATTTAATTGAATAATCTTAAATCGTTTATATAATTATTTTTATGGTAAAAAAATGTGACAGATTTTTAAGACTCAAGAAATTATTAATTAGGAGATGTATGATGAATTACGAATTTTTTTTCAGATACACAATTTTTATATTCTTTTATTTTGTTTATTAATTATTCTTATAGTTTGATATTCAAAAACAAAAAAGACAAATATTCTCATTTCTTTTGTTATTTCACTATTTATAAAAAAATAAAATCCAAATTCATATTTTAGTCTACCACTTAAAAAAATGAAGACAAATATAAATATTCATGACATTTAAACAAAATTATCTTTTGTAAATAACTAACATATATTTTGATTTATATATACTCTTTTTGAATCAGGATAATATTATTATTATTATTTTTTAACTATTTTTTTTGAATAATATATATACTTTTTTATTGTGTGCTTTTATAATTTAACATTTTAAAAGTTTTTTATAGTAATTTTAAGGTAAAAAAATATGATATAAATAAGATTATGTCAATGTTAAAATAATAACAAAAATATTTATCTAATAAATTTGAAGAATGAATAATATATTAATAAAAAATAATTTCTTAAAAATAATAGAAAAACAGCTGATTGTAACTGTTAAATCGTTAGTACTAATAAAAGTTTAATCTTAGTGATACCTTTATATGCATCAAAATGTGTTATTTGTGAAAATTTTGTACAATAGTGGAGGAATGTTAGATATTTCATAAAAGTTAAATAGAATGTTACGGTTATTAATTATAACCGTTTTTTACCAATAGTTTGAAACTTGAAATTGCATTTCAAGTTGCATCGTTCCATTAGTGCAAATATTATAAGACACAATAGTTCAGTGAAAAATCTTGATAATGTGTATAATGAATTGATTATTTAGTTTAATAAAAATAAATAATAAATTTAAAAATTTTTATTCAATTATTTCACATCAAATTTCAAATTTCAAATGCTCTAATTTCAAATTTTAAATTGTTAAAAAATTTAGTTAGTTATTTCAAAAAAATAACCATCTGAAATCTTAATTTACTAAAGCATTTCACTCTAATACTCTCTTCTTTTTTAACCAACGGCCACTACACCATCATCAATAATCATCACATTTCACCGTCGCTACATGGCTTGCCACACGCCACTCACCCTTAGTAAAAATAACCATCCACCTAAGGATAAAAATAATCATCCGCCTACTTAATGAATTGAACATCTAATATATTTTAATTATATATAACTAAACTCAATCCAATCAAAATAATCATCTATATATAACCATCTGCATACCTACTAAAATGATCATCATAAATTGACCATTAAAATAGAAGAAGAAGATGATGACTAAACAGAAAAAATAACTATTGTGGTGAAACATAGTTTTGAAGAACTAGGCATGACGAAAGCAGCACTGTTTGTAAAGCATAGGGCTCAAATCTGAAAGAAGCTAACCATGCCTGGATCCGAAGAAGAAGAGTATGGTGTTATCATCAGTAAGAAGAGACTTGAAAGAATGGGAGAAAGCAAAACCGATTCGGAAGAGAGGCGTGCGAAAAAGCGGCAGCAATGTTAGGATGAGTGTCGGAGGGCGAGGCGCGTCGGGTTGACCGGCGGAGGTGAGAACGGTGTCGGTGGAAGGACGCGGCAGCATCCGTATGGCCAGCAAAAAATTCAGTGACGCGAGGTGAGGACCGAAGAAGATGACGGTAAGTTTTGAACGTGTATTGAAGATTACGGTAAGATTAGAAATAACCCTACATAATATGAATAAATTTAAATACTAATCCTAATTTTTTAAATTTTAAAATTTGAAATTACATAATTAATTAATGATCTAATTTTTAATTATAATTTTTTTTAATTCATTGTACACATTTAATATTGATTCCCAATACTTTCTCATACAATGATTCAAACATAGCATTTTGGAAAATCTAGATCATTCATTCTCCACAATTGTTTTATACTTCACAAATTTTATTAATTTTCAAGTTTTAAATATAAGAGAATTTTATTTTGATAATTTCTATTCAAGTAGTTTATTGGTTTCATTATATTTTAGTAAAGTATCATCATAAATCCTATACTAAGTGTGTGGGGATAAATATTTAAAAAAAAAACGATCTAATTATTGTGCCTTAAAATCATAATAAATATAAATTTTTGCATCTTTTTCGTCATAATTTTTTTAACATCTTTTGTATGTAGAACTTAATTTTGAATTTTTTTATAGTCAGATTTGTCAATACTTAAATCTTTTACGGTTAATTTTAGTATTTTATTCGTTTAAAAAGGTATATTCAAAAAATCATATAAATAAATGACTGTTGAAATATATGTTAATCCAAATCGTCAAAAGCCAATTCAAATATGATATCTCTTTAACTCTTTGAAATGACAACAACAACAATAATAATATGATCGATTGCTAGTTTTCAAAGGTTTAGATGTTTCATGACAACTGACTCTTGATTATAATTAAACCCAATCAAACATGATTATAAATAGAGTTCTTCATTAGCTTCTTTCCTCGTCACAAAAACAAAGGTTAATAGAAATATTAATAAAAACAAGAGTGGAAGAATAATGATTAGGAAAATATTGGAGTGGAACAAAATGATGATGATAATGAAGATATCTGCTTTCCTTTCCTTGATGGGATCATCTGCCAATAATAATCTTAATAACAATGTTGAAGCTAGTCGTGGTGGCATCAATCCAAGCCTCATCATCCCAAAACTTTTAAACAATAATAATCATGCAAGTTACCTTCCCAGTTTTAGTTCATCAAAGCAGAAAGATTGTTGTGATGAATGCGTTTGCGATGATTTACCACCATCGTCACCCTCAGATGATGATACTCGTGGTCCAAGCTATATGTGCATGTGTAAAGATGAGTTTGAATACTCTTGTCCTGAATCTTGCAAAATTTGTCAGTGTGACAAGTTTAATCCTTCAGTATGTCACTGTGCAAGATTCGCCATCAATGCTTGTCCTTTACCAGTATGCACTTGAACAACCTTAATTCCAATAATTGCATAAGAAGATTGTGTTATTCGTATTTATGTTTTATCGAATATCAACTTAATCAACCTTTTTCGCGTGTGATGAACCAAAAATATTATTTTTTTATTTATGTTTAAAATATGTTTAGAAAAAATATCATAAACATATTTAACTTATATAAAATAATTATATTATTTGTCATTTATATAAATACTAAAAAATGATATCAAATAAAAAAATCATAAAAATAATAATGTTATTAATATTCACGTTCATTCAAAAATAATAGATATTAATATTAGGGATAAATAATATTTTGGTCCTAAAGTTTAGGATTAAAATCAAAATCGTCTCTAACTTTATTTTGAATTTAAAATCGTCATCAACGTTTTATTTAATATTATAATCGTCCTTTTTGAATAAAATATTTTTAAATGATAAAAATACCCTCATTTCTCCAACGTTTCACTCTCCTTCTTCGTTATCATCGTCTTCTTCAATTGACAAAATTTTCATCTTCTTCTTCTTCAATTAACAAAACTCAAAACTTAAATCCAAGTAATCAGAATAAAAAATTCTCAAATTCATCTCTAACTATAAAAACCAAAAATTTATAAATCCAATTACCAAAAACATATAATTAATATATATGAACCTTGATCTTTCCAGAAGTGACATCGCTGTAACAAAGAGAAGAGCATATAACTTTAATCCTTGCTTCCCGAGCCATTGGAGGCGCCACAATAACCTCTTCAATAGTCAATGGCTCCCCTGGTTTTCTTCCAACCGCCCCTGTTCAAACACATGAAACATAGCAACCTTAAAAAATGGAAAAAACAAAATAACTTCCATGTGTTCAATTGTTCTTGCTGTTTTGTCTTCCATGGAGATTCAAAAACAACCAACCTCACTCCCTTCATTGTCTTAATATCTCACGCTACAAACCAAACTCTTGCTTCCTCATTTATAACTGTTTGTGCTTATATATATGAATAATAACAAGAACAAAAATTAAGAAATTAGGGATTGTAATGAACGAAAAAAATTAGGAACTTGAATCTTAACTTGCATGTGATGGCAGCAACGGTTGAGCTGCGTGGTGGTGGCAATGAATTTGGATCGCGGAAGGCAGAGAGGTAAGGAAAAGAGACGCGACAGTGATGCTGAAAAACGCGAGGAACATGACCACCATCACCACCACCATCATCTCCCCGATGACAATGAGGAACACAAGGAGGGCGAGGGTCAAGCGCGGCGCTACAAAGGCGAGGCGCGACGCTACGAGGGAGAGTCACAGCGCTGGCAAGGGGGAGTCGTGGCGCTGTGAGGGCGAAGGTGAGGGTGAATCGCGATGGCGACGGCTAGGCACGGCGAGGCTTCCTTCTTTCTGAGTCTCTGCTTCTCTCTATCTCTCTGAGTCTCAACTTCTCTCTCTCTCTTCTGGCAGTGTGAATGAGAATAAAGGGTTGTGATAGAGAAGATGATACGGTATAATTGTCCAGAAGGATAATTTTGATACCAAATAAAATGTTGGGGACGATTTTAAATAAAAGGGTAAACTATTATTTTGGTCCCCTACGTTTGGGGTGAATTCTGTTTTAGTCCCCAACGTTTAAACTGTTCTATTTAAATCCAAAAAAGTTTTTATTTGCATCAATCAGGTCCTTCTGTTAAGTGGGTGTCAAATTATTGACGGCGTGTCCGACGTGGCAAACTTGGTAGTTTGGCTATAGTTAACAGTTGGAATTTGAAGTACGAAAAAAAATAAAATCCGGTCCAATAAGTAAACCCTAATCCCCAAAGTTGATGTTCTTCGTCTGTGAGAATGGCTAGTCAGTCGTCTTCCCAAGGTTCGCGTAGCAGCACCAAGAATCGTGGGAGAAGGAGGACGTGCTTCTGTGGAGAGAGACCGGTATTACGGATATCATCTACAGCGAAGAACCCAGGAAGAAGATTATGGGGCTGCATCAACTATCAGGTGAGTCTCCACTTTTCTGTCTCTTGTTTGAAAATAACATTGGGTGTTAGTGTTTGGAGGATCTGAAGTGTTTGGTGTGTTCGTGTTGGTTTGGTTGAGAACAGATAGGAGATGGATGCGATTATTTTGCTTGGGCAGAGCCTGAAGGACAAGATCCACAAATTCAAAGACTGAAGAACAAAGCGAGCTCGTTGAAACAAGAACTGCAGAAAGCTGAAAGGAAATTTGCATTGGCACTTGCTGTTGGAATTCTTGGATGGACAATGGCTGGGCTGCTGCTATATGATCGACTTAATTGAGGTTTAGGGGGTTAGCATTTTATTTTGTTTGCTTTTCTGTTGTTGTCCCTAGTTTGTAGGGAATGTCAATTGTTTAGGGATTGAAAAAATTGACATACAGTTAGGGTGATAACAGTGATGTGTTAGTTGAAATTTTTTGGAGGCTGTATGTGTAAAGGCATTTGCTGTAAACATTGTAAGGTTTTTGAGTGAAATGAATAGTAATGAGTTCCTGTATTTTGACATACATTATTTGGCTCTGTACAAGTTTATTTTAGTTTGATCTACTAATAAATACAAGGCTTAATTTGCCAATTCACATAACTTTGCTGCTGAAAATTCATGTAAATCATTAGATAATGGAGAAGTGTTAAAGTAGCTTCTCTTAACCATAACAATATCCAAACAAGCCTTAAATATAACCATGAAAAGGTGACAACACAAAAGAGATCAACATGAAACTAGTAATCTTAAAGTAGGGTGTCTAAAGTATCACAGGGACATTAGTCCTTGGTCATTGACAAATTCATTACAAAACAGATGATAAACACTAAAATCTACTATGTTCTTCATCCCAATGCCTTCCAGGCCCTAGATGGTGTTTTTGCCATGAACCTCAGGGTCCTCCTTGATGGGCTAGTGACTGTTGCTGTTGATGGCTGTGGTTGACTAGCGCTGCTGCTGCATCTAGCTCTCTTGGAGGATGTTTGTGACTCCTGGCTCCCTCCAACTTGTGTATTGCTCTTCTTCTTTTGCTGAAGTTTTGTTGCTAGTTGTGTTGTTGTCTTGGCTGAGATCTTGCTGGGTTTTGGAGTCCTAGTTGTGACAGCACCTTTCTTGGCTTGTGGAGTTGCATTCTGCTATAAACAGTAACAACAAATTGGGTTAATTAGACAGTATCACCATTCACATATAAGGAATTGTAATCAAATTGACAACAACAACTTTACCTTTTTTGCTTAGGCCTCCATCTTACGTTTTCTAGTGCAGGTTCTTTTGTTGTGACTAAGTGCAAAACAATATGAACATTTTTGTTGTTGTCCAGTCCTGGATAACTTAGACAGTGGTCCATTGTTGCGTAGCTCATCCCCAGTCTTGTTCCTGCTCAGCTTTGGGCACCCTATTGGTTTCCTAAACACTGGTGGTGACAGCACATCATTATTCTCAGTCCAGGACCAGAGATTTGGTCCATTCAGTGGGTAGATTACATGTTGATAGCAGTCCACGTAGGTCTCTTTCCTATAACACTTGTTCACATAGTTCTTAACATCTAGACACATTTTCCTAATGCAACTCATGGCATGCTCAGAAGGGTAACCTTTTAGTTGAAACTTTCTACAGAGCACTCATGTAAGTTTAAGTCCACAACAAACTTGGCTCTATTACCCTGATTGCTAGACACTTCATACTTGTCCCTACCAGCATATATGGCCAACCACTCCCCACCCTTATCAAACTCTCTTTCAATTTTCTTGTTTATTTTTGGCAAAATTTCTCCGGCATATGTAACTATACTTTGTCTGTTATCACTCCACTTATTCATTAGATAAACCCTAATATCTTCTAGCATAGACACAATGGGTTTCTCTCTAACCTCTACAATAACAGAGTTAAAACACTCACACATGTTGTTTACAAGTGTATCAACTCTAGGAAAATAATTAAACATGGACTTGCTCCAATACTTGGCAAGGATCTCCATGAGATGATTATAAGCTCCTTGATCAATCTGCTGAATCTCCTTCATCCTCCTCTTCCACTCCTGGAAATATGTTGCCTTTGCAGCCTTCCACATCATCATCTTTAGCTGAACACCTGGGAACCTTTTTCTGAAGTTGCTACATAAGTTCCTGACACAAAATCTGTGGTCTATGCCAGGCAGCAATTCATCAAAGATTGGGATCAATCCCTTTGAAGCAGAATTTAAAAACATCACCAATCAATAACAGCACAACATGAATTAAAGACAGAATTAATTATACAAGTTTAGGTTGAGAGCTACCTTTTGTTGGTCGCTCATGAATGTACACCATCTGATCTTATCAACTCCCAAATTATCACACAAATTCAACAAAAACCATCTCCACGAGTCTTTCATCTCTGCTTCAACAACATCATAGGCAATTGGCAAAATCTGGACATTGGGGTCCCATCCAATGGCTGTTAGAAGTTGACCCCCATATGGAGTCTTGATGAAGCATCCATCAAGGCCGATCATGGGTCTGCACACAATGAAACTCCATTTACAAGCATCCAAGCAGATATAGATCCTCTGAAATCGTGGTCTCATGTCCGTACCAGGAGTTGATGTCTCTAGCTGAAATTCAGGAGGTCTCTCCACTTGTATCTGAACAGTGGAACCCGAATTAGACCTAAGTAACTCTGCAGCATAGTCATGAATCCTCCTATATTGCTCTCCATAAGTACCATTAATTTCATCCAGGGCTTGCTGCTTCACTCTGGCAGCTTTGGTCATTATGAGATCCACATTCCACTTGCTATGAGCCTTCTTTATCAAACTTCTCAACTTGATTTTTGGGTTTTCACAGATCTTCTTCATAAAAGCCTTACTTAGCCACTGAGAACTCATTATACTAATCTTGGTTGCCTTAGAGCATGTGTATTTTTTGTAACAGCTGGTCAGTTGCCATGTATCCTCTCTCTTCATCTTATGGCCGTAAGCAAACCACTTGCAACCTTCTTTACAAACAGCTTTGCACCTATGGCTATCACACTTTGAGAACCATATTCCTCTGCCACTGTGCACAGCATAGCTCGTTACACATTCGTTAAAAGCATTCCTATCTACGTACATTGTCCCAACCTCCCATTTATACTCCTTCATATTCTTTAAACTCTTATACAACGGGTACCTCCTCAACAAGGGATCTCCTTCATCATCACTTAAAGGGACATCCCACAACCCCTCACTCTCATACCCATCATCCTCATCCTTTAATCCAGCAGCCACCACTTGTTCTTTACCCTTATTAACACTGCCACTGTGCTATCCTTGTTCTCTCTCAGTTGGAACACTCTGTTTTAGCCTTTGGGGATCTTTTGTAGTTGTTACTTCAACATCATATAAACCCCCATGACCATTCCGATCATCATCGCTGTCATCAAATGCAACCTCTAGATCACTATCTCCAGAGCTATTTTCACTCAATTGTTCATCACTGTCCCCCTCATCATTATTTCCTGGCCAGTAGTCATCATTCTCAGATTCATCATCACCTGAAAAATCTGACCTCTCTGACCTCTCTTCATCACCATCCTCCAGCACATCATTCTAGGCTTTTGTCACCACCTTGGGCTTCTTACCCACCTTGGCCTGAGCAAATGATTGGGCCTTGTGAAACACAATTGGACTAGGCTCAATAATGTCTGCAGTGGGTGCAGCAGCCTCACCACCATCTATGTCTTTAACTTCCTCAATAGTGCAGCCTTTCCTAGTAATAGCAGCATCTTTGTGAACAACAAAAAGCTCCACCATGTTGTCCCTCATTTCAATTCTAGCCATGTCCATGGCATCCTTGTCTGTGTGAAGCATCCTCAACCCTACATCTGTTTCATCTTTCAGAGACTTATACCACATTGCAGCGATATTCTCTACCACATATCCCTGTTCGAGCACTATCTCCATAGCCTCGAACCTACTCTACCTATCTTCATCACAGTAGTCCACTATCGAAGTCTCACCCCCCACATAGTATAAAGGTTCACCATCAAACCCAAACTTCTCCCCATGGTATATCTTGACACTAAAATAATTCATTTTCGAACAATCTGTTACACAAACACAATACACTTCATAAAATTCTCACATTGATCAACAACAACAGAAATGCATAAATAAAATCACTTGGGCAAAATAAAAACTTCCAAAACAAAACAAGAAACGAATATGAAACTATAAAATAAAACAATCACACATCAACATACATCATTACATATCAACATGCATTAAGATGAAAACTAAATGGGTTTAGAATATTTGATAACGGAATACCTGATACGATCTTCTTCCGGAAAGTAAGGGTTTCAAACTCACTGCTGCTGTGGACCTTTAACGTTACTGAACGACAATGTCACTTCTCTGGCTACGAATCGCAAGCCTTCAGTGACGAGCGATAAGGTTTGTGGCTTTTCATTTGCGTTTTGTGCTTCACAAGAAGAAGAAGAAGAAGAAGAAGAAGAAGAAGAAGAAGAAGAAGAAGAAGAAGAAGAAGAAGAAGAAGAGTCAGGGTAAGTAGCATGCGTTATGTCCAAAGGCGGGAAGGCTTACACGTCTATTAACCACTGTCACCTCTCCCTTGCCACGTCGGACACGCCGTTAATAATTTGACACCCACTTAACGGAAGGACCTGATTGATGCAAATCAAAACTTTTTTGGATTTAAATAGAATAGTTTAAACATTGGGGACTAAAACAGAATTCACTCCAAACGTAGGGGACCAAAATAATAGTTTACCCTAAATAAAAAATATCGTTGGGGACAAATTTGATTTTGACCCTCAACCTAAGGGACCAAAATAATACTTCCTCCTTAATATTATATAGAATACATATTTAAAAGTATTCTTTTTCTTATACACGTTTATCATTAATGACTGATGACACGTCATCTAAAGTAGTTTTTTAGGTTTTTTTTTTGTTTTCCTAAATTTTAATTAAATTTCCTATGTTTTTTGTGGAATTTGATAACTAATAAAATTTTTGGAGTTTTATTAATATTGTTTTGTTTTCAGGAGTTTTGTTTCAAAATAATCAAGAATTAATCCCTTTTTAGCAAGAAAACACAAATGTGGTTTAAGGATGGTCCAACCGGATCCAAAAGGCATCAAACCGAACACCCAACCTTCAAGCATAGGCGTCCGGCATCTCCTCTTCAATTAGACACACACCCGGCGGGCAACTTCACAAAGCCCAGTGTCCCCTCCAACTTTGGGACACACATCCGGCAGCTCTAACTCCAAGCCCAGTGGCCATGAAGCCCATGAGGATTATTTGAGCCGACACCCACATTTAAAGACACACGCCTGGCGTTCCTAAATCTCAACTCCTAGGATTCAATATTATTAAGGCCCAATGTTAATTATACAAATCATAAGAAGCCTTAATCTCATCCAGAGATTCAAGAATCAAGAAGATTAATTAGCATTAATTCTTTCTAGAAAGATAAAGATTCGATTATTAAGATTTGTTTTTAGCTTAGATTTGAATTATAGTTTTGATTTGAATTTAAAGTAGGTAGTTAGCGATCCTATCCTTCCTAAAGATAATATTAGAGTTAATATTTGAATTTGAATTTTAGACAGAAAGTAGGATATATATAAGTGAACAAGGTTCACAAGAGAGAAGCATTTAGAGGAGGATCTTCAGAACCCAATCCGCAGATCACACACCTCTCTCATCATTAGGATTAGTTTTTTCTTTATCATGAGTTATTAAACCTCTTCCATTGAAGGTTAGGAGCTCTACTTGGTTTTAGAATTAATAATGTAAGTGTTTTCTTTATTTTAATTCATGCTTCTTTACTTTTTCAAGATTGGGTTTTGTTCTTCATCATTAATGGCTAGAACTATCGAAAAATATTCTAACTCTGTCTTGGATTCTAATTTTATATTTGAAAAATTAATTTCGGAATTAGCTTAAAACTCATATCACAATCTTCAATTATCTAGAGTTAGTTTGAATAAGTGACATATAATTCGACTAGCGATAGTTTTTGAAGATTGTGTGGCTTAAAAATCGAAACTGTTCTTTACCTCTTCTCTCAATTAGTTGACCAAGAGATTGGCATTTAATTGGGTTTAGAGAAATTAAATCACCAACGGATTGGGATCTGATTATAAATGATTTACTGTGAAAAATTTTTTTCATGAATTAAATAAGAAAGCATAAGTATTGTTCTTCTAAGAATCAAATATCTCTGAGCCCTTCAACGTTCTCATCTATTGATTTTCTTTCAACTTCAAATTATTCTCCCAATTTTTTTCTTCTTTGTTTCTTCTTTTCTTCAAGATCCACTGTAAACTCCGAGTGATTAATAAATAATTAACTAATAAATTAATTATTATTCAAAAAAAATAAAAACTTAAATTTTATAGATTAGAGAAGTAAAAATATTTAAAATACGAATTTAAACACTAATTTTAAAATTTTTGACCCAAAATTAGACCAACGGGTCAAACCGATTAAACTGGGCCGGTATTGGGCTCAAGGCCCAATGTATAAATATATGAATTCATCTATTTCCCTTAATCAAAAGGGAATCATGCTGAAACTTGGGGAGAGGGGAGCGAAGAAAACCCTAACCCTTATCTCAACTTCAATTTCACATATCTCTCAATTCGGAACTCTAATCGCTGCACCGTTTGTGGTCATGTGACCACCGCATCAAGCTCTTCAAAATCATTTGAACAAAGTGGTAAGGAATTGAAAATTTCTCACCCAATCTTTTTCTCTTCAATTTAAAAATTTTTGGAATTTTGGTATTGAGATATTATGTAATTTTGATGTTTAGGATTAAATTAGCTTTGGAAAATATTTAGATTTTGTCTAAAATATCGATGGGTATAGTAAGAAACTATTAAACCTTGGTGAATTTATTGGATTAGTGAATCCTATGTTAATTATAGTGATATTGTATGAATTAGATTGAGTTTCATGTTGAATTAGAGTCCAATTGGTGATTTGGAACGAAATTCTGGTGGTTGAGCTTGTTGAATTGATAATTGGAGACTTGGAGCTTATGGAAAAGAGGATTTTGTGATGTCCTTTGGCTTAAGAGGGAATCGGCCAAGGTATGATTTTGATTTCTTGTAGTTAATGTATAATGTTAGGTGAAAACTTATTCTAGTTGACCGTAGGATAAGTTGAATTATGTGAATTGTTCATGTTTAGTGGATATAGAAAATAAATATTGAGTTTGATGAGAATTGTAGTTGAAAATAAATATTGAGTTTGTGAAATATTGGTTTTGAATTGATGATTTGGAAAAAATAGAGGTTTTGAATTCGATCTTTTAGTATAAAATCGATTTTTGACTAACTTTGACAGGTCATAACTTGACTTCTAGACCCTCAAAGTTGGTAAAACCTATTATGAATGAAAATTGGATCCACGAATTTTGTAACGTTTGAAGAATGGACTAAAAATAATTTTTAACAAAAAAGTTATGCGTGTTCAAAATTGTGTGTGAAAAACTAATTTTTTTGACTTAGCAGCTTTTTGCCAAATTCTGCTGCATGCGCATAAGCGAACATGCACGCAATGCGGACTTTGGGCTCTGCCCAGACGTTGGGCCAAATGATAGGCTCGTGTACACGAGCAATACTACGCGACGCAAGGATGGTTCCTTACTCAAGGGGCTCGCGTACATAGACAAGGGGTGCGTACGTGCTTCGGAATTTCAAACCATAACTTACCGGCAAGTGCACCGGGTCGTACCAAGTAATAAACTCATGTGAGTGAGTGTTGGTCCCACGAGGATTAATGGACAAAGCAAGAAATTAATTGATTAATTGTTCTTGTTAGACAAGTTAAAATGAGAGTTTTGAGTGTCCAATAGCATAAAAGACAATGAATTAAGAAAAGTAAATAGTGGATGGATGAGAAAACGGTATGAGAGTCGAGTTAAGGCTTCGAGATGTTTAAATGTCCGGAATAATATTCAATGTCAACTACCTTGATCATGCATATATTGAGTTTATGGCAAATCCTAAGTGATTGGATTCCTATCCCTAGGCAATTCAATCTCCTCTAATTCACCAACCGTCAATTCCTTGATCAATTAATGGTATTAGAGGGCTAAGCTCAAATTCCGATTTATAATCCGCACAAATTCTAAGAACCCAAAAATGATGAAATTATATGTCATGTATCACATTAGTCTATATAATTAAGGAGTTGTGAAAAAAAGGGTTTCAAGCTTTAATTCTAGTGATGTAACTTTTTCAAGAATCAAAAGAATTCATATTAGATTAGAGTTATTTTCCAATACACACTAATCCGTAGGATGAAGAACGAAACCAATTCTTAAACATAAATCAATGCATTAATCAAGAGTAGAAGAACAAATAATTATTAATCCATCAAAGTAAGCAGTGGCTCATGGTGTAAAAAAAAACCCTAGGAAAGAAAAAATAACTGTAAATTGCGGAATGAGGAATTAGGAGCCGAGAGATCTCTACAAGAGCGAATCTTTATCCTATTTATAGTTTTAATTGAAATTGATTTAAAACTTAAATTAAAACCTAATGAATCTTTTCTAATTAGTTATTTTATTTGAAATCAAATAAAAAAGCCTTTCATTGATTCTTGTTTCATGTGTGGTCCCATTCTGATTCACGCTCACCAGCATTTAGCACCATCTTTCGAGCGCCTTGTACGCGTATCGAAGCCCTTGGTGCTAAATGCCGGCGAGGTAGCATTTAGCGCCAACTATCTAGAAAGCCTATCACATTTTACGAGGCACTCGATGCTAAACGCCAAGTCATAGCATTTATCGTCACCTGTCCAGAGAAGATTTGGTCCTTTTTAGCTCGCACAGTCATGCTTATGCAAAAGGGATGCATACGCATGAAGTCCCTTGTTGCTCCAGTGATGCGTACACATGCATGATGTGTACGCATGAGCCTCCTTTGCTTCTTCATGACTTTTTCACCA
This sequence comes from Arachis duranensis, assembly GCF_000817695.3. NCBI lineage: Eukaryota > Viridiplantae > Streptophyta > Magnoliopsida > Fabales > Fabaceae > Arachis > Arachis duranensis. Next base: position 80,238,160 of record NC_029780.3, on the reverse strand, counting down.
GTTCTTCATCCGAATGTTACCTGAAATCAATGAAAAGTCACAAAAACTCAAAGTAGTATCCACTGGGGTATAATCCACTAAAACTCCTCTAACAAATCAACAAATACCATATAAATCATATAGAAAAGACACTAATGATGCTCACGCATCACAACACCAAACTTGAAATGTTGCTTGTCCTCAAGCAACTTAAACAATGAAAACTAAAGCGGGTTCGATTAGAAGTTAGAGTTCTATTGAAGCTCATGCTTGTCATATGAGTGGGATTTAGCACCCTTGTGATCATGAATGCCTCCTTACCTCTCATTGTTCCTTGAAACCTTGGGAATGTCAACACCTTAACGGAACTGGAACCCGGGTGATGTTAAGAAATATCAGTCTCCTTAAGTCCGGATTGATCCTTGAATTTCTTTCTTTAACCTAGATAGAACCTTTCTATTGACAACTCTAAATAGTCCGTCTCAAGGTAACTCTTGATAGTAAGCATTTGATCGGTAATCCTGGACCAGTTGGTCCAAGTTACCGGGTGATAAGGCACCCTGCGGATCTAGTTACTCAAGCTTTTTCTTAACACGGTTGCACCACAAGCATATAGCTGAGATTTTTTATTCAAAGCATCTATGCCCAGAGCCTCTTTGGACTGCTAAATATCTTACCTCAAGGCGACTTGTGTAACATGTTTTCAATCGACAATTCTGGACCAGTTGGTCCATGTTATCGGGTGATGAAGCACCCCTCGGATCTAATCACCCAAGCCATCCTTGGACAACAAATACCACAGGCACATATTTGGATCTCAACCGTTGATGCTTAGAGCTTTGCAACTTGGCTTTTCTTTTTTTTATCTTTTCATCATTAATTTTCTTTTTCTTGCTTTTTTTCTCTCTTTTTCTTATTTTTTTTCAATTCTTTTGGTTCAAGGATCAACCTCTTGCTTATTTTTAGAGGTTTCATAACACTTCTCTAAGATACTGTCCCTCAAGAGTTAACATGTCTCTTGTTCAAGGAAATTCACACACTATTCTCTTAATGCAATCACAATCCCAATTATATATACCACCACATGCAATGTAACAAGGCAATTGTAGAATAAACTCAACTTCTAACATAAAACACCACTTTGCTCTTTTTTTTAAATACTTTTTTAGGACATTACATGAGGCACCATTTGAAAAATAAAAACATAAAACTAAAAATGAACTAAACTAAAGAAAATAAAGAACTAAGAGTCATGCACTAAATAGTAAATTCCATAAAACAAAAGATAGGAAAATGACATAAGCAGTACAGAAAGGGAAATAGAAATGAAAGAAACTCAACTACCTCAGTCATCATAGTGGCCATTTCCCCCCTCAAGCTGTACTCCATGTGGTCCTCTCAGGTGCCCTATATCTTGCTTTACTTGGCAAAGCTCGTGGCACTAACTCTCTTGCTCTGCCATAATCTGATGGAGGAGGACGTCGTGGCTATCTTGGGTAACTCTTAACTGCTCAAGGGAGGATGTCAGCTACTGCCAATACTATTGAGGTAGAAAGTAGTGCCCTTGAGGCATGAGAGGTGGTAGAGGAGCTTACTGAGCTTTTTCTTCGGCTTGACCTCCCATCAGAGCCTTTGCATACTCTCTCGCATGCTCCATAGTCTTTTTAGAGATCGGCCACTCGATGGGAATGGGAAAATCATTATCCGAGTTGACCCCTGCGGCCTCGCAAAGCCAGTAATTAAGATGAAAGAAGGCTAACTTCATATGTGTTGAGGAGTTGGGGACGATGCTATATATTTGTTGTGGAATGATTGCACCCACATCTACCTCATGCCCGGTCATGATACAGTGGATCATGATAGCTCTATCCGCAATGCAGTCAGAGCAGTTGCTAGTCGGAAGGATGGATCATTGGATGAATTCCAACTAACCTCTAGCATCCGGCTTAAGGTCATGCCATCCTAATTGGTTAGGCTACCCATCCGAACTCAACCTCCACTAAGCTCTCGAAAGATAAATGTCTGCACGTACCTGATCATATCTCTGGTCCCGGTTCATCCTATCCTCATACGTATCCAAACCATGACTTGGAGGTTGCAGTCGAAGAGTTGCCCTAACCATCCTTGGATTGAAGTCTAAGACTTTCTCCCGTACAAAAGTTTGAAAGTTCCTCTCATTCACCCCATGAGCAAGATCCTTCTAGGTGATCCACGCATTACCGTAGAATTTTTGGACCTTCAGTTGACCTAGATCGGCAGTTGCCAACCTCTTCTTTCTATTTGTTGCCGAATCTCCGGAAATTCATCTAGCTTGAGGTTGAACTTAACCTCCAAGTGCACCTCTTTCTTACTCGTGATCTCAAAAAAATGTTCCTTATACAACTTAGAGGAGAACCTATTTGAGTTAAAATTTTCGGTTTGAGGTACCTTGCCCTTTCTCTTTCTTGAAGATGACTTTCTTCCCTTTGGTGCCATTGATAAAAAATAGGACAAAAGTGACGCGATAACACCAAATTTAAAAGTTTGCTCATCCATGAGCAAAATAAAAGAGAATAAAAGAGGTGGAGAGAGAGAGGTACGGGTGGGGTGGGTACTAAGAGGGAGAAGAAAAAGATTGAAGAAGGAGAAGAAGAAAAAGGGATGGAAGTGGGGTATGGTGAAAGAAGAAGGAAACAAGGAAGAAGAGAAAGAAATAGGAAGATAAGATGAAGAATGGGGGATGGTTTTTGGGGGTGATGAAGGAAGAAGAACTAAAAGATGAAGGAGGAGGTGGTATTGTTGTGTGTGGAGTGGTGGAAGGGCTGAAGGATATTTATAGGGAAGGGAGGGTAAAATATTAACAAGGGAAAAGGAAAAGAAAAGGGAAGAAAGAGAGGGGGTTACAAATGAAAAAAGGGGGAAGTTTTGAGGGTTGGGATTAGGTGGTATGGGGAAGGAGGAGAGAGTCTTGGGGAAATGGGATTTATAGAGGGAATCTTGGGATTTGGTGAAGGATTTGAATTCAAAATAAGGGAGGGTAAGGTGCAGTGCACTTGATGCTAAACGCCGGGTTGAGGGCATTTAACGCCACCCCTCCCGAAACGAATTCACACTTTGCGATGCACTCGGCGCTAAACACCGAACCTTTCACGTTTAGTGCCATCACCTCTTTTTTTTCTTGGCGTCGACCCTGGCACTAAATGCCTAGGGTCCGTGCCAAACGCCAACCATACATAAACCAATTTCTCCAAGTTACACCTCTGGCGCTAGAAGCTCAGAGTTGGCACTAGACGCCAAGGGTCCATTGACTAATTCCAACAAAGTCCCACCGCTGGCGCTAGATGCCCAGAAGTGATGCTAGACGCCAAGGGTCCAATAAGACCTCCTTGTTTTGCATGTCCGTCGGCGCTAAACGCCAGATCTCAGCGTTTAGCATTGAAGCACCAGAATCCAAATCCACCTTCACAGAGCTCTCCAGTCTTTTCCAATCGCACTTGTTCCTGTTCTATACAATGTACATGACCTAAGAAAAGTGAAAAACAAGGAAAACTATGGACTAAGAAAATAGAATAAATAAAATGCAAAGAACAAAATGCAATTAAAGGATTCTAAAGACGATGGATTGCCTCCCAATAAGCGCTTATTTAACGTCACTAGCTTGACGGTCCACTGTTGTTAAAGAGGAGGTTGATCATACTGCTTCAACTCCTTTCCTCTTACTGCGAATCTTCTCCCTAGACCCTCATCGATTAACTCAACGTGCTCAAGAGAGAGGATTCTATTTACTATATAAGGCAAAGACGGGTAGTGAGTTAACACCACTTTCAATCTTAGAGAGAAATCTTCCATGGGAATCTTCTTGTTCCTCCAACCCTTGGGCATCTTCTTCCTAGGAGCTTCCTTCAGAATTGCTGTAGCACCCCCAATACCAAACTTGGGTTTGATGTCAGGTGATACAGGATTTTTACAATATTGCGTAACTACCGGTAAGTGCACCAGGTCGTACCAAGTAATAAACTCACAGTGAGTGAGTATCAATCCCACGACGATTAAGGAATTAAGTAAGCAATGATTGATTAAATATTCTAATCAGACAATTCATATTGGGATGATGAGCAAAATTATAAACTGAAACTTAAATGACTTGAATAAATGAAAGCAATAAAATGACAAGAAAGTAAATGACAGGAATGTAAATAACTTGAAATTTAAATTGCAAGAATGTAAATACTGGAAAAATAAATTACAAAAAAAGTAAAATGCTAGAATGTAAAAAAAGCAATGTAAATGAGCATTAATTGAAAGCAATTAATAAAAAAAGGGAATAAAAGAATAAGAAAATATCATTGGGATACAGAGATATTGAATTTTCTGGATCAAATAGCTTTTAATCTCAACTTCAATCATGTAATCATTGATCTCTTAGCAAATCATAAGTGATTAAATTCCAATGTCTTGATAGTTCAGTCTTTCTTAACCGGATCAATTGCCAATTTCTTGATCTAATTGCTTATGAGAAGAGATAAAGATTGATCTCTAATTTAGAGCCACACAATTTTATGAATCAAGTTATGGGTTGATTATATGTTACATATCAATCCCAAATCCAAATTCACCAAATTGAGAGAAAGAACTTCTAGCTCAATTCCTATGATCCTTCTCTCAAGTTTTCATAGGATTCAAATGAGATTCAAACTATCTTTCAATATATTTAAATTCTTGGAATGAAGAACAAAGATTCTTTTTAAATAAACAAATGAAAGATGAATTGAAGATGAAGAGTAAATCACAATTGATCCATTAAATTCAATAGAGCTCTTTTTTCCCAATGAAAAGGGAATTAGCCTCTCATGGATTATAAAATGAAGGTAAGAAGAGGAGAAGAGTGGAGAAAGAGAGGTGAGAAGAGTGGAGGAAGAGAGGTCAGAGAGCCTAAATGCCTCCAAAGTGTTCCCTTCTTCCTCTATTTATAACCTATCTAAATTAAATATTCAAATGAAACTCAAATTATATTAAATTCAAGATTAAATTGAAATTGAATTCTTAGGCTTGATCCATTTAGAAGCTTGGAAAATTGAAGAATGAATAAGAAAATTGAAGCCTGGAGGTTGAGGTTAAATGACACACTTTGCTTTTCCAAAACTAGCCCAAATTGGTCTTTGTTTGCTTGCCATCATTGATACTTTCAGTGGTTAACGTGGGACGCCTGCAACATTGCTTCAATTCATGATCCAAATTATGCTTCTATTTTGCTTTAGTGTGGGACGTCACAAAACTGGCGTGGGACGTGAAACTAGGATCATATGTATGCATGGGTCATGCGTACGCATGATTTTGTTGAATTCACCACTTGTGCGTACGCATGGAGGCATGCATAACTTAAAATAATCATCCGTATACCTAATGAATTGAACATCTGACATATTTTAATTGTTAGATACTTAAATCCAACTTCAATAAACTAAACAACCACTGTAGAACAAAAAAAATCATCCGCATATCTAGTAAAAGGAACATTCATCATATTATAGGTTGACCACAACTTCTAAGATGCGCATTAAAGTTCTCATTTATCAGATATCTAGAATAATAATGGCATATGTTTTATAAGTGATAACTTCATATCCTACGTAGTTGACCTAATTAAGTAGGATTTAACGAGATTATTACATGTTTGTGATGATAGCCCCATGCCCTCAAATATTTTTTTACAAAGTCTTCAATCTTACTCACTTATAACTAAATTTCATTACTCAAACCTGACTTGAATTCAGTCAACGTTAAACTAAATCCAACCCAAACTATATAACAAGAGAAACACTCAGAGCATGTGCATGTAGTAAGAGGCAAACCAAATAAAATACCAACCTTATATCCAAATAAGCATCCACGTCAGAATGAAGATAACCATTCGCGTACATAATAAATTGAACATCCGACATATTTGTTATGAAACAACTAATAAATTGACCAAAAAATACTATAATTTAATCAATTTTCAACACAAACTAGCTATTCCTAAAAGAGTTTAACAATGATATAAATCCGCCAAATTCTTGCAGTTCATTCTACCCAACATATATATCCAACTCTCTATTGTCAGAGCAAAAAATTCACATACAAACAAAAATAAATCACTAACTCCAAAAAAATATCTCAACAAAAAGTCCAAAATTAACTAGTGTAAACACTGATAAAAGTAATTTCTCATAGAGTATCAATGTCAATGGTTCATATGTTTTACTTTTTATCTGTCAGGATAAAAACACTATGATAATTTTTATTGGTTGGGAACACTATAGTTTTGGTGAATGTATTGAAATTTGAATGAGTGGGCGTTAAGCTACCATTACCACTTATACAGATAGATGAATAAGCAACCATACTCCTTCTTTGATTAGAAAATAATAAAGTCCAAATTCAAAGAAAAAATTATCCTGTATAAGCTAATGCCATAAAACATGCACACTAAAAACAACATAGATGGTTAACTCTATGCAAGCCTACGTACAAAAACTAAGGCTATGTACCTCTTCATCAAGTTGACCATCATCAACACCTATATTGGCAATGGTTAACCCCATTTGATATGTATCATCACTGACACATGAAGATTGGGCATTATAACCTACTTTCCTAAGTGAACAATCCATGTCCTGATTCTTTCCAATTGCCTTCAATGCTAATCACGACAAGACAGCCGATTGCGGCTTCGTCGATCACCTTAGGTTAGCGCTCTCTCGGTAGTGGTGAAACTGCGTATTCAAGAGAAGGGGACTGCGTCACTAATCCTAATTATTTTCAAATTTCCTAATGATAATGAATGTAATTCCCTGCTGATAATAAATATAATTAATTGTTAATCTGTATTAAATAATTCCTATTTTAAACCATTGTTCCCGTTGTTCCATTTTTACTTATTCATCTATACTTTTTTTTTAAATATTTGATGCAGAAAAAATAGGTAAAGAAAAAAAAAGTGTTAAATTAGATTCTTTTCCTCAAAAAGTATTTTGTCTCCTTACATGGCAAAGGATTCGATCGTTTCAAACCATTTGGACCGTTTGGACCATTAAATGGTACCATAACAAAATATATTTTTAAATTTTTTTAATAATTATTAAATAGTTCTTATTTAATTTTAATTATAAATTAATTTTTTATATATTATTTAATTATAAAATCTATTTTTATTTTATAAATTATTTTTTTATCATTCATCTGTCATGTTTATTGGGAATAAAAAACTAAAACAATAATAAATTAGATCTTCCGTTAATCGTAATAAATATTTTGCAATCTTAATCGATCATAATTTTATCATTGATCTAATTATATATGTATCGGGTTGAAAAAATTGTGTTTGTTAAAAATTCAAACCAATCGATTGAAATTGAGACTTCCCGAACTTCAATCGATTGAAATTGATACACAACCGATTGCATTTTACAAGGCATGTGGGGTTTTTTTTATTCAATCGATTGGTCATATTACCCAATCGATTGAAATCATGAAAGCAATATGGGGTTTAGTTAATTCAATCGATTGGTTTTGTTACCCTCAGTAAATTATTATTTTCGAAAACCCCATTTTTCAACTTTAATTCCCCAAATACGAATTTTTTTATGCAAAGCAAATTCGCCGCATTATAATTTTTATAGAGTTCGCCTAATCCCAACGAACTTCACTTCAAATTCTAAAAAAATGGCTAATTCAAATTCTTAAACATAATAGTTTTTTTTAATTGATAATGAGAAAAGATTCTTGTTAAATATGGCTTATTCTCGTGTATTAGGGGTGTTATCGGTTCGGTTTGATTCGGTTTTGAACAAAAAACCAACCGAACCGATATGTTCAGTTCCTACAGACACACAACCGTTCGATTTGTTACTTTTACAACAATCGAACCGAACCGAACCAACAACGGTTTGGTTCGGTCGATTTTTTATTTTTAATTTCTAATGAGAAAAATATGAATCACAATAATTAGAGGTTCAAAATAGTAAATAAACTAAAATAATAAGAGTAAAACATTGAAATGGTTAGGGGTTGGGGATTTTTGTTGTTAGGTTAAAGATTAAAATGGTTAAAACATTGAAATGGATGCATATGTTCGGTTCGGTTCGGTTTCTATCGAACCAACCGAAAACCGAACCGAACCGATCGATTTTGTCATGAAAAAAAAACCAATTTTTTCGGTTTTTAAATTGGTTGTTGTAATTTTTGGTCTGGTTCGATAACTTACACCCCTATCGTGTATCTGTGTATTTCTGGAGATGATGATAATGGTTGCTATTAAGGTTGAAAAAGTCATATCTGTATTTTTTTGTGTATTCCTATGTACTTTATAGACGATCATAATGGCTTAAAAATAAATTTGATTTTTGTTGGTTTTGAAAAAAATTATAGAGTTCGGGTCAGGCGAACTCTATAAAAAAATATAGAGTGCAGGGTTTTGGAAAATGATATTTTTGAAATGATATTTTTTTCAAAAGATCTTTTACAAAAGTAAAAATGATTTTAGTGTTATAGGACGTAGTGTACTGAAAATTTTTTTATTAGAAATTTTTTAAGATGTCAGGTATATTTACGGACACTGAGATGGATGAGCAATACCATGAGGATGATGATATTAACCAACAAGAAGAGTTAGTATGTGACCAAGATATAATTGATGAACAATATAAATCCGAGCAAGACTTTGAAGATGAATTTACTGAGGGAATAACAAAACCAATCGATTGAATTAACTAAATCCAGATTGTTTTGATGATTTCAATCAAAACCAATCGAATTGAATAAGAAAAACCCCACATGCCTTGCAAAATTCAATCGATATCAATTCCAATAGATTGAAGTTTGGGAAGCCTTAATTTCAATCAATTGGTTTGTGCATCCAATCAATTGAATTTCTAGCCAATACGATTTTTCCAACCTAATACGTTTGTAACTGGATCAATGATAAAATTATGATCGATTAAGATTGCAAAATATTTATTACGATTAATGGAAGATCTAATTTATTATTATTTTAGTTTTTGATTCTCAATAAATATGATAGATGAATGATAAAAGAATAGTTTATAAAATAAAAAATAGATTTTATAATTAAATAATATATAAAGGAATAATTTATAATTAAAATTAAATAAGGACTATTTAACAGTTATGAAAAAACTTAAAAAATATATTTTGTTATGGGACCATTTAATAGTCCAAAGGTTCTGGGACCATCGAATCTGATACCTCCTTACATTTTATAAGTAAAGTTTATATCAATGATGCATATATAGGAGATAAATTTTTAATAATAGATTGTTTGAATTTCAAACACACTTTTTTTTATTATTTTAATTTACATTTATTCAATTCCTGAGTAAAGTACAACTTCAGTCTCTATCCATTTACCCGAACGGCAACAGGATTATTGAAAAAAAATGATCAAACTCTGATACTGTGCTCCGATTGACAATGCAGTTTTTCTGTCATTTTCATGGCAAAAGATTGACAAAAATTGCTGACATATCTAAGTAAGCGAATGAGGTGGATGACTAAGGTGGTTAGGTGGAAGATGAAAGCCCACGTGGCTTGTTAGAAAGGATAGGGGCTTATCTGTCCTCTTCCACGTTACACGAGCGACTTCTGGAGTGGTCAAAATGATGTCGATCGTGTAACGTGGAAGAGGACAGATAAGTCCCTGTCTTTTCCAACAAGCCACGTGGGATTCCATCTTCTACCTAACCACTTTAGCCATCCACCTCATTTGCTTACCTAGACACATTAGCAGCAATTTCTGTCAATTTTTTGTCGTGAAAGTGACAGAAGAACCACGTTGGCAATCAAAGCACATGGTCAATGTTTGAAATGGATTATTTTTTTTGTCAAGAGTCGCATTGTCATTCAGATAAATAGAAAGGGATTGGATTGGTACTTGTTCTTGTATGGATACCTGAAGGGAGAGCTCGGTCCCTGGGAGTGCCGACCTTTGAGCTTTTGTGGAAGTCCGAGCTTTTCTCCAAGGAGATGTCCAATTGCACAGAGCGTGAGCAAGGAATAAGGGGGAGTGTACCTGCAAAGACACTCCGAAGCTTAAGTCAGTATTGAAAATTCAATGTATCCTTTAAAGATAAAATATCATACCTTTATAGGTGAGATAAAATAGGTCGGTTACGTTTCTATTGATCATCGGAATTGAAGAGCAATTAATAGGTTTTTTAATAAGTGATAATATCTGGTCGAACGTTTTTATTCCAGGATGTAGTCCGTTGAGTCTGATTGTAACGTATAATGCCAAATTATAACGTAAAGTGCCGAATTATGGTGCATAATGCCGAGTTATTGTATATAATGCCGAATTATAACATCGGATTTGTAACTGCCGTATCAATACTTTATTCTTCAATTTTCTTTGAAGTAATAAGTGCTTTAATTAACTTCTGAAATTCTATTGTGCCTAGCAGGTGATAAGATTTTGGGACTTTCTACCTTTCTCATATTTGGTAACTTTTTTTAATGCTACTATTTAAAGCATAGATGTAAAAATCAGACCGACCAGACGGCTGGATTGAAAAATCGGTGACACAGCTCCAAAACCGGTCTGAATTTGACATTTGATCGGACAAGGAATGAATCGGGGTGAACCGGTTTAAACTGACCAATTTTTGTGAACATCGGTGAACCGGCAGATTTGAGAAATCTGGACGGGTTCGAATTTGTAGTTAAAAAAAAAACCAACCCTAATTCACTCTCACTCTCACTCTCTCACTCTCACTCCAATTGAACTGAACGGCAGAGCGGCAGCTGCAGCTTACAGAGTTTTCACTGCCACCGAGCCTCTCGCCGGTTCCCATGCGTCCCTCGCTCGCCTGTCGCCTCCGTCCGTGTCGCGTCTTCACTGCCTTTGCGGGCTGTGCTTCGCGTGTCGTGTCCGCCGCAGTGGGTCGCCTTCACTGCTGTGCTTCGCCGTGAGCTCGCTTCTCTGTCTCCTTCTTTTCTGCGTGCCGTCAGCTGTGAGCCCGTGGCTTCTCTTCTCTGTTGAGGTGAGTTTTTTATTATTGAAACATGTTCTTGACTGATTGGATCTGGATGATATTGATTAGCCATATATTTAACTTTTGCAAGGTGGTAAATATGGATAGGTTGGTTTTGCATCATTGCATTTGCATTTAATCAAACATATTAAAGGCTCTGGTAATAACACTTGGTTAATCTGAACATGAAGACAAGGATAAGTTACTTATAATCCTTATGCATTTCCTGATTAATCACATTGAGAAGCCTTCATAGTTTGGTAAAACATAGTTTCCATGTTTTTATCTTAGTCCTCTTTGTGATGTTTAAACCACCAAGTGTGTTCGTGTGCATTATTGTTCAACACCGACTAGATAGGTGATTTCTGTAAATTTTTAACTTTCATATCTCAATTAACAGATAAACCAGTGAGTGAGAAGTTACATGATTGACCAAGTAACAGATGGAGAAGATATAAGCGTGCAGCTTCATTTGATTGCAGAAAAGTTGCTCTTCTGTTTTCAATATTATAAGTTCTAACAGATTATTCAATGAAAGAACAAGTTTTCTATTTAGGATTTGATTGTTGCTGTTTCTTCTATATTGATTGTTGATATTTTTTTTTAAAGATATGCATATATATTGATTTATACCATGGTTGGTTGGAATAAGCATTGGTTGGAGAGGTTCTGTGAATTGATTAGATAATAGCTTATGTGATAGTGTGATTAGATGATTGGAAACTATGTATGTTACTCCTTGGACATAATTTATGGATTATTCCTCTTATTGTGTCAACTTAAGATATTATTATAGTATTGATTAATTTTATGTCTATTTTTGTATTACTTATTTTTATAAATTGAGACTACTGTCAAAGAAAACATGTATTTTAAATTTTAATTTTAAGTTTTTTTTACTATTTTATATTTTTATTTAAGTAATAACGGGTCAACCGGTTCTATCAGTGGCCCACCGATTAAACTAGTGACCCAGTAACCCAATAGCCTGAATGGTCTGATCATCATTTCGGTTTTGATAACTATGATTTAAAGCACATGCTAACAAATGAGCCAATTCCTATATCTACAGGAAAGCAAACAAAAGCATTAGGAAGAAGGATATAGTGACACGTGGAGCTATATGTCTGCATTTTGAGGAAATGAATAGTACTAACCAACCATAGCCACAAAACTGAGGGTTTGGGCCTTCGTCCAATTTTCAGTGACTGCAAGTCACAGCACAGAATTTCCCTGCCACTAGACCTTTGCCCACCCCAACCATTCAATTCACCAGCCACTTCTGCCTTACTCCAACAGTTTCCAATTCTTTCTTCTCTCCCTTCAAAAATTTACTCCTTTTTCATTAACCCATAGCTCTGAGTTTGACCTATTTTGACAGCTCTACCGTTTAAACTTGCATCGGATTTACCTCCTCTGTTAAATTCCATATACTTGGAGGAGACATGGCTCTGATGAGGTTTCATCGTGTGAAGCAGATTTCGAAGTTTCTAACACCTCTTCTTACCACAGGTGTGTCTCCTGCCTGCTGCAAATTTCATTTTCCCTTTGCAAGCTTTGAATTTGAAATTTTTATTGTGCATTACGAAAAGCTTGTTTGGTTACTAGGATATTAGATTAAGAGAAAATACTTAGTTCTGCCTTTGTATTTTGAATGCCAGTTTTCATAAAAAGGTTTGTGATCCTTTTAATTTTATTATTTATTGAACTTTATTCATTGGGTTAGTTAAATTAATACAAATAATTTAGCTTTTTTCTATTTTACTTTGTTTTTCGTTGTTGTTTTGTTTCCCTTAAAATTTTCATCCAAATAGATGACTTGAGTTTTAGAGCATTTTGGAAGTTCTGTTGTTACAATTGCTTAGGTCTTATAAGTGGAAAGTAAGTACAAAAGTTCACCTAGTGATTGAACTCATTCTTTTAATTGTTTAAGAAAAAGGTGTAGCATGGGAGCATTTCTGGTTAGTAGTTGCATTTGAAATAAATAAAGATAAACTTATGAAGCATTGGTGCTCTTAAATGGTTGCTGTACACCCATATGTTGTACGAATACGAATATGAGTATTGAACACCATACGGTATGATTTGTGGTAAGCAACTTTATGAAGGAAGAAAAAAGGGTAAGAAATTAAGTTTAGAATAATAGCATTTCTGAAGATACACATATGATACTCATATGTTTGTAAAAATGAAATATTTGTGCATTATAGAGCTTTCACCAATACTTCTTGGTTACCCATAGGCTCTAATTTATCAATTATTGTAACAATTTGATGGTTTCCGAACCTTTATTGGGAGCTTATCTTGTAGTTGTTGGTTACTCAGACGTACTTTTTTAGTCCATCATTGTACATATACATAGTAGTCCTTATAAAACATCAAAATTTACTATAAAATTGTTTGATTTACTTTGAAACTATTTGTTGCCATCTATCTTATATTTTGACTATTAAATTATTTAAATATTATATTTTCATATTATCATATAGTAATATATCATTTACCCATATAAAAGTATTTACCAATATTTTTCTTCTCCCATTCTTGTAGGATGCCAAATATAGATACTATACACATGCCTATGCAACTTAGGAAAAGCTGTCTAATATGATGTCCGGAGTTTCTCATTTTTTTCTTTAAATGAAAGCATGCTCGTCGATATGTTTGTCAAGTTGTTTTGGGGTTCTGTTTCCGTTGCCTGTGCATCTTTTGCTCCCAGCTTCCCTCAGTTGTTTTTCTCTTAGGACATACTACCAAATAAGATTATGAAAATACTATTCACTAGTATAAATTTCTATATGCGTTTTGTTTTAAAAAATTTTCTTCTCTTCTCCTGTCTAGGTGATTGCTATCAACAATCTGGCAAAGTGTTCAACTTAGAAGGTTTGTCTGTAATACCCACTCTCTCTGCTCAGAAGCTAATTACTAATGGGATTCAAGTCAGAGAATTTCACGAACAAAGGTAAATAATTTTGAAGGTTCAACTGTTTGGTGGTGTTTCGAATTTTGAATTTTTTTTTTCTTTTTTGTTGCATTTGAAGTTGTGTCTGAGCAGGACATGGATAAGAATAAATTATATCATCTTATATTAATGACAAATTTGAAGCCTAATCATTTTGGCAATTCTAGCCTTGTTAGGTTTCCTGACTTCTGATTGGCAGCTTCATTCAGGTTCTCAACAATGGCTGATGCATCACATGAACCTGCCCTTGAAATTGACCTCTTGTCTTTCATTAGAGCTTCATTGGATGAGTTTGAAGGTATTTATTTCGCTAATCTACATCTCTAGTCTCTATGCAATGTCCTTCTCTTTCTGTTAATAATACTTCTATATCAGGGGGAAAAAAGAGAAAATTAAGCTACAACTTTTCCTGTCTTTGTTTTTTACTTCATTTCCCATTAACAGTTCCTGTTTTCAATTTTTCATGATTCTAATTCCTATTTGGTTACATGTATCATTGTTACTTTTTAGTAAATGCAAGTGATGACTTGCCTGTCTTCCCTGCACAAATTGAGAGAAAGAAATTAAGAAGCAAGATTAATAAATGTGGCTGGTTCAAACTAATGGCTGCATTTCTGTTTTAATTCATTTGTTATTAAAAGTGGTTATTCATGTAATGCTGCTGCTATAAAAGTGAAAACACAAAAAATAGCTTTATGTTTTAGAAATTTCTTGAAGTGTGAATCCCATTTTCTATAACAAGAAAATGCAAAGAATCAAAATATATGTTGTTCCTCAATTTGTATATTCAATGTAAATGAAAACTAGAAGTAATCCAAAGCAAACAGGATTTACATTTTTCTTTTAATTTTGTGCATTTCTGAGCAGTGTAACTGAAGTAGCATTCCTGAATAGTTAGGATTTGAATTCTATACATGGTCTTTTTCTATAATTACACAAGTCCAATTCTAGGACATGTTTTTATGTTTTGAGATTTAAGGCATACTCTTTGCTTTTTCCCAATTAATTTATTGCTTGAACTTTGAATTTGCAGGAACCCATCATTGTTGGTTGAATCTATCTAACAAAGATAAGCAACCTTTTGGGGGTGATGGAGTCTTCTTGATTCTTGCTTTAGATTTGGACCATCAAATTTTGCTTGAAAAATTGAAGACTATCCAGAAGAGATTCAAGAAGGATATGTATTATTCCCTCACTCCCTCTACCCTTGATACAAGTAGGGTGATGCTTTTTCAATAATTGAATATACTTTTTGTGGCAGGTGCCCCCATATTTTCATTATGTGCTCAAAACCAACCCATCCTTCTGTCGATCGACTTCAGCTGGCCCATTTAGTGATGACAGAAAATATCACGGTTCCCATTTTGTTGTCTCAACAGACATTTCCCGAGGTGTGATAAGATCTATTGTTAGCTTCTAAAATATGTAAAAATTTGTTGATGTCTAATATCTCTACCATGATGCAAAATTTATATGTTAATTATTTGCTAAATTTGTGTTGCCCACGACTTTTAATTATCAAATCAGTCGACAACTCAGGTAGGGAATGCTTTGTTAGAACTGATGCATGAGACTAATCACTAATGTTGCATTGAAATAATAGAATTCATGTTATTGTAATTTGTAAGTATATAATTATAAGAAATAGCTTAAGTCAATAATTCTTTATTTTGGTTATTATAAAAAATAAGCTGTATTTATTTCTTCTTTCTATAAATGTCGATATGGTGATTGCAATGTTGATAAAGCAAATCAGGCACAAGTAGTTGTCTCACTTTTGCATCTCTTCTCTTTTCTCACTGAACATCTATTTCACAACCTTACTGATTTAAATTTTTATCAGTTGTGGAGATTTCTTCTTCAAACATCATCTCGATTCTCATTAAAACTAGATATTTGTTAGATGTGAACAATTTGTCTCATGAGATTTGATTTATCGGCAGTCTAAATTTTTATTTACAGATGGAGTCATGATGGCTAGCTTTGCTGATAGTTTTAATTTGTGTAATATAACCCTCCGGCCAAAAGAAAAACATGATAACAATATAGAATTATCAGCTTGAATAACCAATTTATTTCACATTATTCCACCTAAGATCATGCATCTGTTTCTTAGAACACTAGTTTGCAGACTGCAAGGCAAGAGTGGGGGTCCTCAGCATTTGCAAACTAGAAGATTTAGTTTTGGTGCACCTGGCATGACATATAACAGTCACATCCTTAACATTGCTATACAAATCCAAAGAAGTGGGTTATTTCACTTTATTTAGACCTAATTGGTGTATAATATTTAGTCTTTAGATACACTTATCTGGTTGACTAAAACCAGATGGCTTTAGAAAATCAATCTTCTCATGCTTGCCCAAATCTTGGAATTATTACATAATTATTTGAGGGAAGATAACTGGTATAAAACATACTCAAATCCAAGTAGGTTATATAGTTTCTGGCTGCTTATAGTGACTGCCTAAATTGTTAGTGGACAGAATGAAATTTAAAAGGGGAATTAATTAATGTTCTGTTCCCAGTGTCCTCGAAGTTTAAGTTGCTATCTGAATCAATGTTTCAGAATAGGAAAAGTTTTTGCATTCATGATATCCATGTATACCAACTAACCATCTTGTTTTTCTAATGTTGATGTTTTTGTGAGTGTATAGTGTCATCTGTTGCAATTTATTCACAATAATTCTTTTGATATTTATAGCTAGAGAAAGGTGCAAGGTACATCTTATTTAAAAAAGTTACAAGCCCAGTTATTTATCATGAGAAGGTGGATCTTGAAGTTTTATACCAAGGTATTGTGCTTTTCTATTCTGAAATGGCATTTGTCTACTGTTTTTTTCCCTGTGGTGTGTATTTGCATGCACGTGCAGTAGCCACTAATTTTGACTATGGGGCCAAATGTAGCTGTTCAGGAGTTACAGATGCAACCTGATGGTGAATCCAAGTCATCTGATGTATTGAAGTCTCCATCTTGGAAGCAAAATGGGAGCAACAAGGATCAATATATTTGTTATCCTATTCAGAATTTACTTCTCTCTTATCCAGGTATAAACTTCATCTGTCTCCTAATAGCATTGGCTTACCAATTTTCTGAGTATGAGTTGGCAAAATCAGATACGTAACCGTTTCTTGTTTCATCATACTCTTTCTCTGCCATTCTCTCTCCCTGACCCCCTCCCTCCTTTCCTCCCTCCCCCTTTTCTCTTTCTTCTCCTTAACTATTCTCTTATACTTATGAAAGTGGAACTGGGTATCAGAAAAATAATTAGAGCTCGAGTAATTGATGGATACAACAAATTTGAAACAATTTTAGGGGTTTCGACAAGTCCACGTGGAAGAGATTTTGTTATTTCATTGTAATTATAAAGATTTTGTTAAAAATAAGCATAGTTTTTTATTGTGGATGGCGGTGAGCCAAAAATCTGCCATAAAAAATGGCGGATGGCATTGCGGGAAATGGCGGGTTACCTAAAAAATGCATATATATGTACAAAAAATATGCAGAAAAATTGCAAATATAATAAACTATAAAATCTAATCTATATAATCATTTTTCTAGTCATAAGACATCCAATTAATGCAGCAAACAAATAAACATAAGACATAGAACATAAAAACTAAAAACTTAAAAGAAGGACCAATTCTACTGTAACGGACATATGGTGTCATTGGTGTTTCCTTCTTCCACAGTACTAACATATTTCTAGCCTGGGTCAATTCTACTGGAATGGACAGCAGCGGCAGGACGAGCAGGAGCAGTGCCAGCAGCATGACCAGCAGAGGCAGAGGCAGGTGCAGGGACGGGCATTAGAATCAGGGGCTGGTCTGGAAGTTGACATAGTGAACTGAACTGAACGGGAAAAAAATTGGAGGAAGAGAGGTTTATGAGGGAAGAGAAGGAGACAGTGAACTGAACGGAAAAAAAGGAATGTATGTAACTACGAACCAGAAAAAGAGGGAACTGTGGTGATGAGCAGCGATGACGACCAGCAGTGACAGGCGGCGGCAGGCAGCGATGACCAGCGACGACGGGTGGTGATGAACGGCGATGGACAGCGGCAAAGATCGGCAGCGATGGAAGGCACAGAGAAGAGAGAACAGAGACGGAGAGCCGTTTTTGACGTGAATAAGAGAGGAAGAGAAGCTTTTGAATAACAGGCTGATTAGGGTTACATGTATCACTTAGGGTTTCCTAATTTACCCAATTATCCTCAGATTTTTTAAAAAAATTCGAAAAAACCTGCCATTTCCGCCTTTTTCATGGCGTTCCGCTATCGCGTGACCGCAATTGCTGCTGCCTTTTCACCCGCTGTGAAAACCACGTCGCCGTGGCCTCTGTATGGCAGCAAGGACCCCCCCCTCATCGGCCATACCCGATATTTTAGAACACTGAAAATCAGGAAATCTAAATTTTTGGCAATTTGGATCTTATAAAATTCTTAATTCATCTGATGAGCCCACTCTTTAGAGGTATTTATTTGCCCTTTTTCCCCTTCCTGCTTTACAGGTTGCGTCTCTGCAGATGACAGCTTGAACCGCCTCTTCTTTTCAGACTGCAATCATCATAGGATTGTTATATCAGATGACAATGGAGAGATTCTGGACTGTGTATGTACAACAATTATTTAAATAAGTTTAGGATAAAGTACGTTTTGATTCCAGGTCCAGTATTAGCTGCTTTTTAAATGTCATATTGTGACAGTAAAGCTGACAAAGGCTCCGCCAACTATTCTTGTTGTCTATAGGACATCTAACATCTCTCGCACCAATTGTCCAATAATCAACTATGTGCTTAAAAGATCAAATCTCCAAATGGTCGTCAGAATATCTGTTCACTAATGAGTTTGTTCATATGATTTACATCCCCTCACTTAACCAGAGGTGTTGAAACAAATCAAACAATTGCCATCTCATGCAGTTGTATTAGACTAGTTTTTACATATTGTTAAGTTTGTAGATTGACTTGTTGTGTTCATCTCTACCTGTTCCCATTCTGTTAATATTCTTGCATAGAAGAAATATCTGCTCTCTCTTGTAACATCAGATTATGCAAATGTTACTTTGGCGTTTTATTGAGTTTGCTGTGTTTATTTGTCAGAGTCACAATAGAAAAATGAATATTCCTTTTACTATTTTTAGTATTTTATATCATTCTCCCATTTCCTTTTAGAGGAAGAATGAACCCAAAACATTACAGTGACATGTTTCAATCTCTCTCAGATTGGTTCTTCTCCAGGATTTGAGGATGGAGATTTTGGATCTGCTAAATTAGGGCGCCCTGCAGGTTCTTATTACCATGCTGAGGAGGATTGCTTATATTTTGTTGATTCAGAGGTATGTATTTGGATGTGTCCATAGTTTATTATCAGCTTTGGACTCGGTTTCATATACGTTGGGTACTTTATATGCATCAGTTTGACCATATCAATGATATATCCCTTTGTTTATCTGTGGCTATGCCAAACTAATATGATTTGGCGAGCTCATTCTACAGGATTAGTATAAAATACATTGTCGAATTTTCTGCAGTTAGACTAAATTCAACCCTTGCATTAATTTAGTGTTCATTGTCTTATTTACACACTTAAGATGCATGATTGCTGTTAAATTTCATCCTTATACCTAGAATGCAACTTGGTTTTGGATGATAATGTGCATATTTTGGTTCATGTTGAATGAAGCAGTTGAGGCTGAGAATTCCTGATAATGTCAATGGAAATGAATGAAAACAACCAATCTTATTGATCCAAATCAACACACTGAATTTTGTAACAGATATTTTCCTTGGTCCTATGCTGTTTGAGTTTTAACATTTCAAGGGAGATATCTAGATATTTTGTATAAATGGCTTGAGGGTTTGCCTCAGAGAGCAGAACTAGATAATAAGAATGTAGTCTTACATTAAGGGAAGGAGAAACTAGTCTAGAGTTATGTTGCCTGCTGTTTTATGCTTCTCTTTTTTGTTCCTGTCTGATGGAATATTATTATTATTATTAACGGATTTCCTTTTATTTTTTGTTGACTCATTTAGTAAAGTTATAGAGTTTTCTTTTATGGTTTCCTTATACCATTTCTTGTTTCTTAAGAATCATGCTATCAGGAAAGCTGATCTGGGTGGCCGATTAGTGGAGACACTTTATCCTGCCACTGCCTCTAGCAAACGTTTTCACCTATGGAATTGGATCAGGAATAAGCTTGGTTTAGAAAACAGTGAGGAGACCAATGCTGAGGAAACATATGAAGTATTGGATTCTGAATCACTATATTTCCCTTGGTATCTGCTGAAATCAGTTGATGACACATTTTACATTATAGATCGCAGGTAAATGATTTGATATATTTAACTTCTTTTAATAATATAACGTGCACTTCTGGACTTACAGGATGTCCAAATTATTTGAATACCTTACATTGTACCCCTGATGTTTGGTGCATAATCAATTTCTTTAAGTTAATTCTGGCTGAAAGCTTTGCCATACAAGAGCGTCAAGCCCACCCTTTTATTTTTTGGTCCCCTTTGTCTCTCTTTGTTTGCACCTGAGCCTTTTGTAACAAGAAAAGAAAAACAAAGAAAAAAATCTTCATCTTATATCAAACTTGTATGTAGGCCTTGAGGCCATTGAGTCTATGGCTGTCAATTTCTGTGCATGGCTCAACTGTGGTGAGTTTCGGATGTTGGTTCCGTATTTTTCTGTTTTGAAACGGACTCTGGACATTAATAATCCGTTTTATTTTACTACAATTGATAATCATGGCTTAAATGTTGGTTTTAAAAATGTTTCTTGTATTTATGGAGCAGAGCTGCTCGAGGGTAACTGTCATTTACTGTAATCTTTTTTATTCCACAATTCTATGTGACTTATTTGTCTATTCAAATCTTAAATCGTGCTTCTCTGGAATTCTCATATTCCTTTTTCCTAGATCTTCCTTCTTGTGCTAAGATTTGATTATTCATAGTTGATAACAATGCTAACTTCTATGGTTCATGTTGTGCCTCCATCTTCTGTTAATGCTTATTATGTGTATTTTCTTGCAGCTTTCAAACTTTATGGACCATGGATATTGGTTCAGGAAAGATAGATAAAGTTTATAAAGGTCAGATATGATACTAGATATAATGGATTTTTATCGAAAGTATCTCGTTCCTAGCTTGAACCGAAAGTATCTTGTTCCTAGCTTGAACCAAAGAGTTGTTGTAATGTATATTTATAACAGGTTCTTCCACAATCCTGGAGATCTGCAGACAGCAGATCACAGAAAACTTATCTATCCTAGATCAAGTTCCCTCTGATTGGTTTAAACATCAAAATCAACATGCTTGCTTGCTGGAAGGCATCCCAAACTCTGATCTTTTAGCGTCAGTGACAACCCTACAGAATCATGTTATTATTTGTGATACAGGTTTTGTTTTCTGATTGTTACTCAACAGTCAACATTTCATGGCACATTATATTGTTGCATTTATGATTTCTCTTAACAACCAGTTTTTGTATATCACTAGTTGGACAGAGGATTATGAAGGTTGACAGAGAATCAATGGTGTTTTCAGACTTCAAGTTGTCTAATTTAGGGATACTTGGATTACCATATTGGTTGAATTCCCCTCTTGAAACATTTTATGCTGCGTAAGTTATTTTTCTTGACATTTTGTTGATCATTAAAATTCCAAACCATCATTTTCCTGTTTGTGTACACAATATTTTAGTTCTTTTCTCCAAGTCAAACATGCTGACATTTCTGGTCAATATTGTTTTGACAGTGAAAATGGACTCTTGGCCACGACAGTAGATCATCTGCAGCATTTTCAGTTGCCACCAGGTCATTCTACACATTAAGATTGGGTAGTATAAATGTGTAACATTCTGTTACAACTTACAAATCAGCTGAGAGACTTCATAGTCTCTTTTTTTATAAATCATACACCAACCTGGACTTCTGTGTATAACAAGAATAGTTTACTAGCCAGGCTGTTCTGTGTAAATATTTTCGTATTTGTACTTTATCATCCACCACAATGCCAGCTGCAGCTTGAATTATTACATATCTTTGCCAACTTAGAATTTTGCTTCAATGTGTGATAGGCAAGGTTTACATAAAGTTGGGTGTGGAGATTTCTGCTGATGTTGAACTTGTAGAACCATTACAAGAATCCTGTATATGGCGACAAGCTAGAGGTTCAGCTACTGAAATTTCTGGAATTGATGATGGTCTAGGATCCATAGACAAGGTTTTTTTTGCCAATTGTAGCATTCTTTGGTGAAGTAGTCTAGTTCTGCAGTTGCCAAAATTTATGTGTTGAACTCTTGGTGTAGGCTGGTGTTGCACAACAGTGGTACGATGAACTGGATGATCTTGCCGCTCCTAAACCCGAAACAGAAATGGTTGTTGAAGATGATAATCTGAATCACAATTTGGTTGTTGACGATGAGAAAATTTGCATCAACTGTTGTGTTTGCAATAGCCCTGGAACAAGTGAGGTATGCATATTTGTTTTTGACCATGCCTTTTTCTCATGTCATTTACTGATTAGAATAGCATACAAGAGATGGTAACATAATTGATGTGCCTTATTCTGGTATTAGTCCAAGTTGTTCTCTTCTGTGGCTCTCTTGAATTAATTTTCTCATTAATCTTGTAAGTTGAGGTATAACTTTCTTCATTATATACATCATTAGGTATATTTCTCAGTCCAACCACTTCACTATTCTTTATAGACTTCCTTTCTGGTGCTTATTTATTCGTTAAATCATGCTTAAGTATGAAATATTTTCCATCTTTACTCTAGATGCATTAACTTGATATATCTATCATTTTTGTTTCTCTTCTTGACAAGCTCACCTATGTTTGTGCTAGTTTTAGTACATTAGTAACTTGAAGTAGATTGCTAAGATTTATTTTGAATTGGGTCAGAAGTTTTACCACAATTTCTCTTGGATTTAGTCCCTATTATAGTTATATCTATAAAGTATTGGTTATTTACCTTTGGAAAGCGATAATGTGTAGTCTGTTTCAATTATATAATGAGTGTTTGTGCATTATGAGAGCCTATATTAATCCTATATCCTCTTCGCACTATTGCTCCTTTCCATATCCATTTGCTTATTTACACATGAAGGTAATCCATAAATTTTAGGATAAATTACATTGATTTTCCCTGAGGTTAATGATATTACATGATATTTCTTGACTTGTTATGCCTTTGTTTATTTCCTCCTTAGAGGAGAGGTTACTGTCAGATTTAAAAAAATACATTACAAGTGTATATGTCACTGTATCATGTATAATATTGCCTAACCCACATGGGAGGTTAGTGTAAGTTACCCTAAACATTTTTCTGTTTTTACTCCCATACCAAACACATCCTCTGTAAAATCTTATACCTGAGGACCACAACGTTAATACTAAAATGCCATTTGAATAACTAGATATTGATCATTATTCAGCTACTTCCGTTTAAACTTTAAACTAATATCTTATTCATTTAATACAGGTTATTATTTACGGGGTACTATATTGTAAACTTAGAAAAGTACCAGACTCGAACGAGGGCAACCGGGAGAAATATGCAGCAAGGATAGTAGATATTTTGAGCTCTAAGAAATGTGGGAAAACAGAGAGAGATTTATGGAGTGCATTTTTGTTGCAATCAAAGGGTGATCTTAGAGACCTTGTCTTCATGAAACCCATACACATCAGAGTAAGGTTAAGTACTCTTGATCATCCTAAGGCTGATAATGGAAGAGACATTATCTCAACAGATTCTTCAATTGAGGTGAAGGTATTTCTGAAATAACACACTAGGTTCAGTTGCACAATTGCAACTTTTCTGTATTTGTTTTTTTATACACCTTGCTCTATTGTTGGGTTTATGATTACGTAGTATTTAGTGGCCATTTTCTAGCTGCTATTTACGGATAGAATTGGCTATAACACACTTTAAATTATGGTCTTATTCGTTTCAGTTGGATATGTTTGGTAATAAATCTAGACATTCAGCGTATGTTATCTTTTGTATGACTTTGAATAGAGAAAGTATCACATGAGAGAATAGAGTTAATGCTCAAAATGTTGCTTAAAAATTGAGGGAATTTGATTTGTAATGTATTCATGCAATTTTAAACATTAATAGCATGTACTTTTATTTCAATAATATGTATTCATTTTGTACTTGAAATATTTTATAGAAAAATGATTAAATTATACCATAGGTTTATCCTAAAGTCACTATAGTATTTTCTTCATCCCAAACACCCATATCGGGCCCAATGCGCAAAATTTCAACTCTTGCCCAGCCATGTTAAATCCGACTCACATATACGGTATACAAAATCAAATTTGCATCCACGGCCAAAAGGGAAAAATTTTTTGCATTGAGTATATTAAACAACCACTGCTATAGTATTAATTTATACTGCCACCTTCTGCATCAAACAAAACCGCTGCAGCAAATGTTCCCTTCAATTGGACACTACTATACTTTTCTTTTGCAGGAACTCTAACTATGGAGATAACACCTGTCTTCTACACATGCACCGTTTTTTCATTCTACACACTAGCATTACCTTGCAAACTATTATAATTGCCTTTGGGAGGCCCTTACTAATTTGTGATTTTGTCAATGTTTGCAATTTGTGTAAGCCACTCCACTTAGCTCACACATGTATCTTTGATACTTTGGTTATTGCATGTTAACCTCACACGTGTATGTTAGAATTTCAGGATTCCTTAATTCAAATACCAATTCATAATCTATTAAGAAAGAAGGTTGAGAACGCAAAAGCGTATATATCTAAATTTCTGCGTACGATTGAAAAAAATTGGTTTTTATGATTCTTTGATCTTCAACTAAAATCTACTAAATCTTTATTTTAGATTAAATAACAACTCTCTAATAAGACGAGTTGTAATATATATACAATATATATTTTTTTTAAAATTATTACAATTTTTACTATTCATACAATTTCATTTTTTAGAAAAATTCTCAAAAAAATATTATAAATATCATATTAGAAGTTCTGTTATATTATAAATTTAGTTATTATTGTTTCTTATGGTTCGTAGTTGATAATTAGAAAATTTTAAATATCTATTTATTATTTTTACATTTGTTAATTTAGTTTTTCTTTAATTGTTATTGCTCAAATTTTATATATNAACAAATATATAGCGATTAATTTTTAATGTCTACATAATATTTTTGATAACTTTTATTAACATAATTTCTCATAATATTCTTAATTAATGCTCCTAAAATACTTATTTTTTTGTTGGTGACTTCCTAAAATACTTATTAACAGTAGATGGAGTTTTCTCCGTGAGAAAAAATATTGGAGAGTTTTAAACATCATAGACCATACCATGTTATGTTATTATATTGCTAGAAAGTTTAGGGATCATTTTATAAAACTGATTTTTTAAAATGACCCTTAAGTTTTTTAAAACCAAATTTAAGAAATTTGAATGTCAGTTAATATACATTGAATTGTAGTTAATTAGTTTCATAATTAAAAAGAATTAGTTAATTATGAGTGTTCACTGAAAGGTTTACTGATTATAATTTTTATTTTTCGGTTCTTATTATTTTTTGTAATATTAGACAGATAAAAAAATAACAACTTAAATTTGTCTAATATATCATTTATTAATCGTGGCTGTTTTGATTGATTTTTTTTTTCAAACATTATTGTTCATTTTATTGTGGATCTCTTGATCCTTGCCATGTTAATTCTCGTCGAATTTGTTTTCAATCAACTTTCTCTTCT
>NC_029780.3:80197646-80211719 GCF_000817695.3 Arachis duranensis | reverse complement strand
TTGCCGTGCTCAACTTCTTTCCTCTTGTGGGCGTCATCATCACATTATGGTGAATTTAGTTGTTGTGTAGCGCACTTGATAGTTGAGTGCATGAAACTTGTGCAAGTTATGTTTGTTGTCCTGATATGTTGATTTTTTGTTTTGATGAGCATGTGTTTTAGGGGTGTCATACCAGTTCTGTGGGATAAATTATTCTCTTAACTATTTTATGAAGAAATTAAATTGAAGCAGAGAAATTTTTTTTTTTAATTTTATCTTATCTTAGGTTTTGTTCCATATTAGGATGCGTGTGTTATGTTAATTTATACTGCTACTTGATAGTTCAATGAACGAACGAAATAGATAGACAAATGTTTATTATCCAATGGATAGTGTTAGGGAGTTAATGGTCTAAGTATATAATATGTATAATAGGCTAAATTTTTGATTTATCACAATATATATAAATTTTTTATACACTAAAATTAATTATTAAAATTAATTATTAATATATTTATATATAAATATATATATGATTTAAGTTTAACGGTTGATTTTAGTAATTTTAGTATAAACGCAGTATAATATATTTTCATACGGTAAAAGAGCAATTCCAGTTTTTATAAATATAAATCTTTATGGGTAGAAAACAAAAAATGTAAAAGCAGTTTCATTCTAAACCATAGAAAAAGAATATTTAAGGGTGGTACTCCGCTCCTAAATTATTAATCACCATATGTGGCCAAACTGGTTTTCTTCTAGTGCTTTGCATGGAATCCAACAAAGTCATGTGACCACATACAGGATACAGCTGACACGCGTGCAGAATTAAAGCTGATAAGGATAGAGCAGTCCTTTTCCATACACACGTGATTGCCTTTAAATTAGAAAAATCTCTTCAATATGACAATATCCGGCTAATTTTTTTTATACGAAAAAATTATTTGTGTTTTTGTTAAAAATGTGAGTATTTAGTGTAATTATAAATGAGTAGATTTTTTAGGTAGAAAGTCAACATATGAGAGAATGTATTGGACACATGGCAGTATTTCGATTAATATGTAAGGAGTATGTTAGACACATGATAGCATTTTAATCAACACGTGGAAACGTGTTGCACTACGTGAACGTATTGCACAATATCCATAAGACTATAAAATACTTTAAATATCAATATTCAACTAAAATAGTATCTCTCTTTCCATATTAAAAATAATTTATGACAATATCCATTTCAACTTATATATCCCACAGTTATATTAACTTATATATATATAACATTTTTTCTTTTTTCATAAAAGTTTTTATAATATTATTAGATGGTCAATAAAGTAAGTTTTTTATTAAGAAAAAAGAAATGTATCATTTCATTATTGTTGTAAAGATATTTTACTAATCTTATTTTCAAACTTAAAATTATAAATTTTACTAAACCATTTTTAGTATATATACATAATAATATATATAATTTTCAAAAACCAAAGAAAGATTCAAATTTAATAATTACAATGAGAAATAACAAATAATATTTGTATTATCTTTTATGCACATATTTTTTATTTATAAGGAGTGCTAGGGTTAGCAACTTTTGTGATTTGTAGCTATCAAGTAGTCATTAATGATGTTTTTAATAATGTGAGATTTCATCCAATAGTGTATGATTATTTATTATTTTTTTTTTGCTGATTACATGCTTGTCAGAATTTAATAAAGTTGCTGGCCCTAGATATTTTCTTTATTTATCTTTCTTTTATAATACAAAAAATAATTTTTTTATATTTTCTAAGTTATTATCAATTTTTTACTATTAAAAATAAAAAAGTTTATGAAAGAAATATAAACGTGCGTAATAATACATGATCACTCATTATAAATTAAGTCTCTAGTTGTTCTTTCCTCTTCACCAGAGTCCTAACCTTAAGAGTTATACACAGCGAAAGAGAGTGAATTAGGAGTTGAAGAACAGAAGATGGTTGCCAAGGTAGCACTGTTGCTTTTCCTTGTGGGACTTTCAGCCACCGTTGAAGCTGTCCGCCTTGACCCAAGCTTGATGCTCTCACAGGTGAGCGTATGTCCAGAAAATTTTAATAGTAACAAAAACAATACAATACAATTTTACAAATTTTTATCTCAGCATAATCTCAAACTACGATAGGACAGAAAGATAAAAATTAATCGTGTATCTTAAAAATCAGTTATCGAATATAAAATATATATTAAAAATAAATTAAATAATATATATATATTTAAATATAAATATATAATAAGAGTGATATTAGGTGTGCATGGTATTTTTGGATAAAAACACATAAATTCGTATATTTTTAAACAAATTTGGTATCTTAAAAAACAGGTGATAAACAATATTGGCGAAGCATCATCATCTTCAGACGACAATGTTTGCTGCAATGGCTGTCTATGCGACCGTAGGGCCCCACCATATTTCGAGTGTGTTTGTGTTGACACGTTCGATCATTGCCCTGCGTCTTGCAACTCCTGCGTTTGCACAAGGTCTAATCCTCCACAGTGCCGTTGCACCGACAAAACTCAAGGCCGTTGCCCTGTAACAGAATGTCGTTCTTGAAGCAATTAAGTTCCCTTAATAAATAATAAATTGCATATGCAGTGTAACTTGCATATTGCAATGTATGTGATGATGAGGCAAAGTCACCTTAGACTTTGTTTTCATGTATGGAAAATCATGAATAAAATTGCTTCCTTAAGATAAACATTAGTATTATTGATGTCCATGCATTTATTGTTTATGTTGTTTGTTTAACCTTTTATTAATAACCTTATTAACACAAATTAACGAACTTTAGTTAATAACCTTAGTTAACCAACCTAATTAATTGATTCCAAATAAAAAGGGAATATATCTCGTTTAGATTTGTTCTGATAAGACCCAGCAGATTTGTTCTTGCACTCATCATCATTACCATAATCAAATCAACAACAACCACACATTTCCGATCCATTGCCCATTGGTATGGTGGTATGGACATCGCAACTACCTGTGGCTACTGGCTACCAAAGCCCTGTTGGAACTCGTTAGTTGTTACTGTTTCAGTGTGCAACTTTCCAAGTTTGGAATTGGGACTATCATCAGTGGGTGAGCTCAAAACAAAATTTTGGGGTTAGATAGAAGATAATTATCAAGATGCTTTTGATATGTACTCTATTTAAGATAAGTTCGTCTAGGCTCATTTTTTTAATTTGGGTAATATTGTCAAATTTAAAGTCGTTTTTTAAGGTCTCATTCTAAAGAATTAAGGTCAAACTCATCAGATGCAATTCTTTGAACTTTTAGAGGTTGTATCTCACTTTCTTTGTGATTCATTTAAGTAGAAGAACTATCTAAAGGTGCTGATATTGTAAAAGTTATATGTTCTCGTTTTTGAATATTAGCCTTCTTCTTAAAAAATGCATCAATTTTTGATTTTTCATGATTATTTTATATAAAAATTTGAATATATATCCTGTAAATTATGTAAAAAAAAAGTTAGAATGACAAATATTAAAATTTATAATATTTATTGAATCTTTTTTATCAATTTATACAAATACAATAATATCAATACTTATTGAATATTTTAATATTTTTTATTATATAAAAAATTAAATTAAATAAACAATAAAATATAAAATAATATTAAATTATATAAATAAAAAATACCTAATTTTTTATATTTAAACTCAAAGGTAAAGGGAATGTTGCTTATTGAATAGAGAGCTGCAAAATGCGAATACACTCAATTCAGTCCAAATCCAACATGTTTTGAATATTTAAAACAAAAAATTATTGTGCAATAAAAGTAAGAGATGAAGATTGAATTTTGGTATTTTAAGTCATAGCAAAGTATTTGAGTCAACTGAACTAATTTTTTATTTTTTGAAAAAGTATTACTAATTTTTTTACCAAAAGTTTGGGGGTCATGGCTCCCCTTGTCTTAACTATGCTCCGTCCATGTCTATCATGACTTAATGCAGCATTTGTTTTGTTGGACATCTTCATCACTTGATGGATACGGTGGTACATATTTGTTTTTTGGTTTATTAGACACAAATTTTTTATGGTAGAAATGCAGTTGACTTTACGTGAAGTTGATATCTGAGAGCCGTTAGATGATTTGACAGATTTGACTAAATTTTCATCTAATGACGCTCAGATATCAACTTTACGCGCAGACGACTTCACTTGAATTTTCACCATTTTTTTATAGACACTGTGGTACACAAGAACACATAAAATATATATTTTTTATGTCTCTTTTTTAATTTGAGACACTAAGATACAACTTATAATACACAAATTTTTTTAATTTTATCTCTTTTTTTTCTTTAATTCTCATTTTATTTATTATTCCCTCTATTTTAGTGATATTTTTTTTTACAGAAATAATATTGATATTTATAATTTATTGTTCTGTTTAATTTATAATTACCAAATAAAATAAAAAATTTTTGTATCTTATTATATTTATATCTTTAATATTTATGTTTTTTGGATCTCTGTCTCAATCCATACATAAATCATACGCAACCTAAGGGTTTGATTAAACTAAGCTAGAGAAAACGTACATATTTTTGGCGCATTTCATGTAAGTAGGGGTCTCCCAGGCCTCTAGAATGGATTGAGTGAGTTTGAGTAGCTTTTTTGTAATCTTTCCACTCTGATCTTAAGCTTTCTACACATCTAATTGGGGTGGCTTATGCAATTTTTTCCTTTCAACCCAAATCAATCAGTATATTTACCAGTTCCTTCCAAATAGTATAGTCATCAATTGACTGATTTGGTTGAAATTCCTAGCTATTTGTTTTTCTTTCTCATATTAGAAACATCAATAGCAAGGTGTGGTATTAGTAGAGTGTAGTCTTAAAAACTGTTTTTATCCTAAATAAAAATGATGATGAGTATAATAAACCTTAAGAGAATATATAAATATACAAGTAGACGGAAACTAAAATTTGAAGGACAAAAATTAAAACTTGGAGAGAAAATTAGAATTTGAAAAGAAAAATAGGATTAAGGAAATAAATGGTAATTATTTATTATACTAAAGAATATTTTTGACAAAGAATATAATTATTTTGTTTGCATTTACTTATTCTTTAAAGTAAGATATTATTGACTTTAAATGTTTTAATTTCTTATTTTTGAATTTATTTAAATACATTTAAAATTCAATAAAACTATTTTTTTTTAAAAAAAATTCAAACAGAGACTATATCATCGGCCTGCTCTGCAGAAATATAAGCAAATGACACGGTGGTCCATTTCCTTTTACTATATATTAGAGAAAAAGATAAATTATTCTCTGAATTTTTGATTTGTGCATATTTATATTTATAAAAATTTAAAAATATATTTAAATTTTTTTCTTTTTGAAAGTTTGATTATATTAATTTTTAAAATTAATTTGTCTAATTTTAAAAATTCTCCCATATTATATTTATATCGACTA
Organism: Arachis duranensis; assembly: GCF_000817695.3. Classification (NCBI taxonomy): domain Eukaryota; kingdom Viridiplantae; phylum Streptophyta; class Magnoliopsida; order Fabales; family Fabaceae; genus Arachis; species Arachis duranensis. Next base: position 80,206,275 of record NC_029780.3, on the reverse strand, counting down.
AATTAGTACAATAAAAATTATATTTGATTTTTTTATTAAATCTGATATACTCAAATAAACAATAAAATTAATTTATCTATATTTAAAAAAATAAAAAATTTAAATATGTATAAACTAAAAAATTAAAGATCTATTTATCATTTTCTTGCATCTTTATCCTGGACCACTTTGCAAAGTTTGCTACCTCGTTTTTCGTATGTTTCCTTTTTTGTGGTGACTGGTGACCTGTGAGAATTGTAGCGTGACATTTGTTTGAAAATTTCGTGAATAAACTTCGTCTTTGATTTTCTAAAATGTTCATAGTTAAAAGATTATGGAATGCGATATTTTTTTTCAAATTTTTAAAATACGATAAGAATAAACAAAAAATTATTATTTTTTACAATGAAAATATGAATTTTTTATTTATTAAATTATTTATATATTTTTATCTAAGATTTTGTAAAAATATTTTGATAACGATTTAAAAAGTATATAAAAAAATAGACTAAAGTTTAATATATGATTTTTTTATTTTTAAAAATATTTTAGTTATTAAAAAAATTGTAAAACAAAATTTACTTAGCGTAAAATTATTAAGACCAGTTTTAGTATTTTATTCAAAATTTGGTGAAAAAGAAAATGTAATACTAATGAAAAAGAAAAAGGGAGAAGGAAAGAAAGGAAAACGGGGGTGGTAGTGATAATTTTTTGCATGTTTTCAGGAAAACAATTTTATGTTAATATATGGTTGTTCATTACTTGAGAAAATGAGAGAGAGAGGAGGGGTGGGAAACACTGGAGGGGTAGCACCAGATACCTGAGTAGAGATTTTAGGGTTTGGAATAGAAAGGAGTACTATTGTTTGAAAATTGAGTCATTTTCTATTTTTATAGAACATCTTTCTGAATATATATCGAAAAAGGAGCTGTATCACTTGTTCAATTGGACGGGACGTATAAGTGATATTTATTTATCGAAAAAACAAAAAAAAATGGGAGCATATACATTTTTGCCTTCATCCGATATACAACAAAGGGTGGAGCTATGAAGGCCATTGCGGAAATGAATAGAATGAGGTTACGGGGCAAGGTCGTTTTGGTAGGAGAAGCCCGGTATCAACGTATGAAGGAAACGACGAGTATTCAGAGACATCAAGTGGCACTGGCTGTTCAGAATACGGTGAAGGTTCAAGCGCAACATGGGGCTAGCTGATAAACCACTATTTTATGGTTTATATTGTATTTAATTGAGTAGTTTTATCAAGCTTTTCACCCACTTATTCATATGATTTGCATGATTTTACAATTCCTTCCTAGTTTAGTTCTATGATTGAAAACATGCTTCTTTGGTCTTAATTTAGCTAATCTTAATCCTCTCTTATCACCATTCGATGCCTTGATCTGTGTGTTAAGTGTTTCAGGCTTCATAGGGCAGGAATGACTTAGAGAATGAAGAGGAAGCGTGCAAAAATGGAAGGAACACAAGGAATTGAGGAGATGACCAGCGAGAAGTCACGCAGTTGCATGGCTCACGCGACCCCGCGAAATGGAAGAAATCAGAATGACGCGTTCGCGTGCCTGACGCGACCGCGCGGATTGGAAGCTGCACGAACGACGCGCACGCGTGGTACGAAAAACGATGAGTGACGCGATCGCGTGGACGACGCGGACGCGTGACGTGCGCGATCTGCAGAATTACAAAAGTCGCTGGCAGAGATTCTGGGCTGCATTTCAACCCAGTTTTCGGCCCAGAAACACAGATTAAAGTTAGGGAACATGCAGAGATTCAACATGCTTTTCATAATTCATAATTTTTAGTTTAGATGTAGTTTTTAGTGAGAGAGGTTCTCTCCTCTCTCTTAGGTTTTAGGATTAGGATTCCTCTTAAAGGATTTAAGATTTCAACTCTTCATCAGGTTCAATATTTCATTTATTTTGACTTCTCTTCTACTTTGAGATACTTTAATGCTTTTATTTGTATTTGATTTATGTTGCCCAATTGGCTTATGAATATTTTCCATGTTAGATTTGACTACTTTGAATGAATGTTATTTGAGGTATTCCAGATATTTATGATTTTAATTTAGCTTTTTATATTATTGGCTTTAAATTGATTAACTGGAAGCTCTTGAGTTATCAACTATTCATGATTGATTGTTATGTCGGCTAATTAACTGGAATTCTACTAACTCTAGTCTTTCCTTAGAAGTTGGCTAGGACTTGGGAAATCTAACCAATTGGTTCACTTGACTTTCCCTTGCTACGCAAAGGTTAACTAAGTGGGATTAATTTCCATTCTCATAGGAGTAACTGGGATAGGACTTCCGAATTTTCATATCTTGCCAAGAGTTTATTTTATAGTTAATTATTTATTTTATTTGTCATTTAATTACTTGCTCCTCACTTTCAAAACCCCAATTTCCATTTATACCTGCAATTCCTTGAGAAGATGACCCGAGGTTTGAATACTCGGTTATCAATTTTAAAAGGGTTTGTTACTTGTGACAACCAAAATGTTTGTAAGAAAGGTTGATTGCTTGGTTTAGTAACTATACTTACGACGAGAGTTTACTATAACTTCTAAACCGTCAATCTTCAGTTCTTCACTAGCCAAAGGGATCCAGGGACAGAGGCGAAAGAGCCGAAGAAAGAGGTAAGGAAAGGGGACCCTCACGGAAATGGGTGGACGAAGAAGATGAAAGTGCCTGTGGCAAATGAGAACCTGGTTTAGTTGTAGAGAAGTCTAATAGGCGGTACGAGTAAGGCTATTGACTATAAGTCCCTGAAGGCCATGATAAGCAAGAATTTATCGCAAGTGGTGGAGGTATGAGAACTCGGAGCTTACAAAGCTATCCTGACGTTTGATAGCATTTTAAGTGCTGAAGAAGCCTTTACATTTAAAATGAACAATATCCTGAAGTTCTTCCATAGCGTCTGGAGATGGGATGAAGAGGAGCGTAGTGAAACCCGTAGGATATGCTAGAGTATTTTAGTGTTCCGTTGCATACGTGGTCTGTGGAGACATTTAAGCTGATTAGTAGTCAATGGGGTGAAGTTGTTGGGTGCGATGAAGCCACGAAATCATGTCTTTCCTTCAGTGTGGGATGAATACAAATTGACACTTGTATTATGGATATTATCAATGAGTGGATTCACATCACCGTTGGTACTAGTGGGTTCGACGTCCAAGTTAAAGAGGTTGGAAACGAGAGTTATGGATCGTAGTGTCAGCCTAAGGATGTTAGTACTTCTGGCCTACTAAAAACATGTGAGAATTTGGGTACAAGCAGGTTGAATTCGATAGCACCGGTGATAATGAGAGATCCGGTGGTTGATGGGTTGATGGCAATGCCAAGGGAGGAAGAAGCTGGAAAGGGTAGATTGGTAATTTCCAAAAATATTTTGAATGAATGGAGTTATTGTAACTTAATTGACTTTAACATTGAGAAGGTAACGAACGATTTGGTTGTGGAAGGAATAGCAAAATTCAAGGGATGTCATGATTTACTAATTGATACGAAATCTGAAAAAATGGTAAGTTGGGATTATGGGTTTGATGGGCAGAATTTTGGTGGCTGTAAGAAACAAAATCAGAAGCAAAAAGGGGTTATGGGTTGGCCCAATGTTCAATTAAGTGGCATAAGTAATGAAGGAAGGAGGTTGGGCTGGTCTTCATCAAACGCAGACCTAGACATGGAAGACCGGATCAGGCGGCTGGGTCAGGTCGGGATCTTTCCATCCAGATGCTCTCCATCGTCTGGATCACGAGCAGCAGCAAATGCGCACCTTGAAGGAGAGATCCTGGACGCGGGTGACGAACCTGGACCAAGACGTAATGGAGGCACACGAGCGGGTGACCAAGACCGCCGGTGGGCTGAGCGCGACGCGACTGTGGCCCTCTCTGGACATCGTGCGGCTGTACTGGAACCAACAGCTGTTCTGGAATCAATGGTCCCCGCAACGCTAATGGTCGGCTCCTCCAGGGATGGGGTCAAGAGACAGACCCAGCAGAAGAGCTTATCACCGGGGAAGGAACCTGCAGAAGGATGGGATAAAACCATTAAATTCGGCGGCAAAGCATTAGAGGACACTATGCCTCTGGCTGATGCAAGATTTGAGGAAGGCAGTGGCGATAATGGGCCAGGGAAGGATGGCAGCAGCGGACTCAAGGGTCTCAGTAAGAGTATGACTTTGGAAAGAGAAGAGTAGATGATTGAAAATAAAAAAGCCTGGGACCTAGCAATCGAATCCAGAGCGGTGCAGTGCGATGAAGATGATGACATAATGGCGATTCTACAAAAACAGAATGAAGCGCTTGCCCAAAAGAAGAGGTTGGCTAAGCTGAGAGAAAAGGCACGAAGATGCAGACCAAAAAACCTCAAAAAGGTGTGTACCAAAGTTTTAAAATGATTTAGCTCTTGGAATGTTAGGGGGTTAGGGGGGTTGGTAAGCTGAGTATGATTAAAGATCTCAAAAAGAAGCAGAAGCTGAACATGTTAGGCTTGGTTGAGTCTAAAATGCCACTTGTGACTAAGTTTGATGTAGTCCGTATTTGGGGGAGCGATGCTGTGGGGTGAGAGTATGTTGGATCGGAAGGTGCGTCCAGGGGGCTGGTGTTAATGTGGGATATTATGTTGTTTAGAATGAATAATTGCTACAAAAGGGAGAGATGGCTATGTGTTGAAGGAGTCCTTTTGAAAAATGAGTTTCCTTGTGCTTTCTGTTTGGTATATGGTGCTCATAATAAACTAAAAAATCTCACTATGTGGGAGAAACTGAGCTTTATAGCTGGTTTATGTCAAGTCCTGATATGTTACATGGGTGACTTCAATGAGGTTATACAGGTCGAAGAGAGAAAAGGACAGGATAGGTTAACAGAGTCTGCTAAAGACTTCAAGGGTTGGGTACAAGATATGCAGCTAGTGGATCTACCATTGCAGGATTGTAAGTTTACCAGGTTTAGAGGCCGCTCCTGCAGTCGCATTGATAGAGTCCTAGTGAGTGTAGAATGGACGGAGGAATTCCCGGAGATTCGATTAAAAGGGGGACCGAGAGGCCTGTCAGATCATTGTCCGATTATAGTGGAAGATACCATATCTAGAGGGGGTCCACGGCCCTTTCGTAGTTTGGATCCCTGATTTACACATGACGGTTTCCTAAGGATGGTCAAGGAAGAATGGAGGAATATTGGTGCGGCACGATTCACAGATAAGTTGAAGGCTTTAACAGTTCCTCTGGGAAGATGGCATAAGGACAATTTTGGCGACATGGATAAGAACATTCAGCGTTTTGAGGAGGAAATCAGGAAGGTTGATGAGCTGGCAGGAAATGGAGTCTATGATGATACAGTGGAGGCTAGAAGGAAAGCACTAGTGAGCTGTTGCAAGTAGTGGTATATCAGGAAAGAAATCCATTGGAAGCAAATATCACGTTCCAGGCATGCGAAGGATATGGATAAGAACACTAGGTACTTCCATAACTTGGCATCGGCAAGAAGGAGGAACAACAGACTTGATGCTCTGGTAATTCATGGTAGGTTGGTAAGAAACCAACCTCGGATCAAAATTGCTATCAAAGATTTTTATAAGGAGTTATATCACCAGGAGAGATCACCGATAGTGGGTTTTAGGGATGGTTTGGTGAATTGGATTAATGATGAAGACTCGATAGCTCTGGAGAGAATACCGACGATGGAGAAAATTAGAGAAGTTGTTTGGGATTGTGAATCATCCAAGGCTCCAGGGAGTGATGGATATAACATGAATTTCATCAAGAAGTGCTGGGATGAGATTGGTGTAGAATTCATGACAGCTATTTTGGATTTCTTTCGGTCGTCGCGGTTACCTTCTGAGTCCAATATTACCAGGGTGGCCCTAGCACCTAAGTTTACCGGAGCAAAGGAGATCAAGGACCTTCGGTCGATCAGCATGGTAGGTTGTGTATATAAAGTAATCTCCAAAGTGATGGTTAGGAGGATGAGATCAGTCATGCCAGGCTTAGTAGGGGATACCCAAAGCGCATTTGTGAAAGGGCAAAAAATTCATGATGGGGCACTTATTGCATGCGAAACAGTGCACTGGCTAAAGAATAGGAAGAAAAAAGCGGCAATTATCAAATTAGACTTCCAAAAGGCTTATGACTGGGTAAAATGGGGCTTCGTGGATATTGTGCTGCAGAAGATGGGCTTTGGATGGCAATGGAGGTCATGGGTGAAGGAGTGTATTGGCACTGCGTCTATGTCGATCCTGATAAATGGATCACCATCAAAACCTTTTAAGATGGAGAGGGGTTTGAGACAATGTGATCCCCTATCTCCATTTCTGTTTGTTCTGGTTTTGGATGTGTTGCATAGGATGATAGGGGAGGCAGTCAGGAACAAATGTATTTTGCCGCTACTGATTGGAAAGGATAATATAGAGTTATCACATTTACAATTCGCAGATGACACTATATTGTTCTGTCCACCAGAGGAGGAGACCATCAGAAAATATGTCAGGTTGCTAAGGTGCTTTGAGATGATGTCAGGGTTAACTATTAACTTTGATAAATCAAGTTTAATTCCAATCAACTGCGAACAGCAGTGGACATCCGACATGTGCAACTACTTGGGATGTAAGGAGGCCAGTCTTCCAATAAGATATCTTGGCATTTCACTAAGAGCAAACCCAAGACTAGTCAGAAATTGGAAACCGATTATTGGCAAGGTTGAGGAGAAGCTCAGCTTGTGAAAGGCAAAAGTACTCAACAAGGTGGGGAAGCTTGTCCTTATTAAATCTGTGTTAAACAGCTTGTCGGTGTACTACTTGAGTCTGTATAAGATGTCGAAGGCAGTGGCCGACAAGTTGATATCGCTGTAGAGGAGATTCCTGTGGAGCAAGGAGGAAGGGAGGCATGGTTTGGCACTAGTCAAGTGGGAGTTAGTTCAAGCACCTAAAAAGGTGGGTGGGTTGGGGGTTGGTGATGCAGTCTTTAGAAACACTGCACTTCTGTTCAAGTGGTAGTGGCGGTTCTCAAAAGAGGAGTGCCCATTATGGAAGAAGGTCGTGTGCTCTTGCTATGACTTGAACCCAAATGTGATGTTATCGGCTCAGACATTACCTACTAGAGGGGGCCCATGGAAGCATATATGTCAGCTGCAGGTTAGGGATAGTGATGTGAGAGATAAGATGATAGCGGGGTTATCTAAGGAGGTGGGTGATGGAAGGAGGACTCGATTCTGGGAGGATGTCTGGCTATAAAGTGGTGCGCTAAAGACGAGTTTTCCGAGGCTTTTCTCTATTTCAAACCAAAAATGATCTGTCATAGGGGATTGTGGGTTTTGGAATGGGCTAGAATGGATTTGGAACTTTCAGTGGAGACGAGAGTTATAGCAATGGGAGTTGGGATTAGTGGATCAGTTACTTGAAACTTTAAGGCTGATGAGCAGATAATTTATACGTTTTTTGGCATTGTTTTTAGGTAGTTTTTAGCATGATCTAGTTACTTTTAGGGATGTTTTCATTAGTTTTTATGCTAAATTCACATTTCTGGACTTTACCATGAGATTATGTGTTTTTCTGTGATTTCAGATATTTTCTGGCTGAAATTGAGGGACCTGAGCAAAACTCTGATAAGAAGGCTGACGAAGGACTGCTGATGCTGTTGGAATCTGACCTCCCTGCACTCGAAACGGATTTTCTGGAGCTACAGAACTCCAAATGGCACGCTCTCAACGTCGTTCGAAAGTAGACATCCAGAGCTTTCCATACTTTGTTCGAGATTAGACGACGTAAACTGGCGTTCAACTCCAGTTCCATGCTGTATTCTGGAGTCAAACGCTAGAAACACGTCACGAACCAGAGTTGAACGCCCAAAACACGTTATAAATTGGCGTTCAACTCCAAGATAAGCCTCAGCTCGTGTGACATTCAAGCTCAGCCCAAACATACACCAAGTGGGCCCCGGAAGTGGATTTATGCATCAATTACTTACTTCTGTAAACCCTAGCAGCTAGTTTATTATAAATAGGACTTTTTACTAGTGTATTAGCTATCTCTGGACGCCTAGTCCTTAGACCTTCATGGGGGCTGGCCATTCGTCCATGCCTGGATCTTTCACTTATGTATTTTCTTCCGTTCTACCTTAGACCGGGCGCATATCTCTTGGATTCCTTAATCAGAATCTTCGTGGTATAAGCTAGAATTGATGGCGGCATTCATGGGAATCCGGAAAGTCTAACCTTGTCTGTGGTATTCCGAGTAGGATTCCGGGATTGAATGACTGTGACAAGCTTCAAACTCCTGAAGGCTGGGCGTTAGTGACAGACGCAAAAGAATCACTGGATTCTACTCCAACCTGATTGAGAACTGACAGATGATTAGCCGTGCTGTGACAGAGCATTTGGACCTTTTTCACTGAGAGGATGGGATGTAGCCATTGGCAACGGTGATGCCCTACATACAGCTTGCCATGGAAAGTAGTAAGAAGGATTGGATGAATGTAATAAGAAAGTAGAGATTCGGAAGGAACATAGCATCTCCATGAACATATCTGAAATTCCCACCATTGGATTACATGAGTAACTTTATCTTTATTTTCTGTTTATTTTATTTATCTTTTAATTATCTAATCCAATCACGTTTGAATCCGCCTGACTGGGATTTACAAGA
>NC_029780.3:80197192-80197388 GCF_000817695.3 Arachis duranensis | reverse complement strand
AAAGGACTGCAGATGCTGTTGGATTCTGACCTCCCTACACTCGAAGTGAATTTTCTGGAGCTACAGAAGCCCAATTGGCGCGTTCTCAATGGCGTTGGAAAGTAGACATCCTGGGCTTTCCAGAAATATATGATAGTCCATACTTTGCCCAAGATTTGATGGCCCAAACCGGCGTTCAAAGTCACCCTCAGAATTT
>NC_029780.3:80185594-80196903 GCF_000817695.3 Arachis duranensis | reverse complement strand
CTTTTGATCATGTTTTTATGATTGAACCCTCTTTGGGAGGCTGGCCATTCGGCCCTGCCTAGACCTTGTTCTTATGTATTTTCAACGGTGGAGTTTCTACACACCATAGATTAAGGTGTAGAGCTCTGCTGTACCTCAAGTATTAATGCAATTACTATTGTTCTTCTATTCAATTCCTGAGTAGGATTCAATGATTGAATGACTGTGACGAGCTTCAAACTCCTAAGGGTTGGGCGTTAGTGACAGACGCAAAAGAATCACTGGATTCTATTCCAACCTGATTGAGAACCGACAGATGATTAGCCGTGCCGTGACAGGGTGCGTTGAACATTTCCACTGAGAGGATGGGAGGTAGCCACTGACAACGGTGAAACCCTTGCATAAGCTTGCCATGGAAATGAGTAAGAAGGATTGGATGAAGACAGTAGGAAAGCAGAGAGACGGAAGGGACAAGCATCTTCATACGCTTATCTGAAATTCCAACCAATGAATTGCATAAGTATCTCTATCTTTATCTTTATGTTTTATTCATCATTCATATCCATTTGAGTTTGCCTGACTGAGATTTACAAGGTGACCATAGCTTGCTTCATACCAACAATCTCTGTGGGATCGACCCTTACTCGCGTAAGGTTTATTACTTGGACGACCCAGTACACTTGCTGGTTAGTTGTGCGAAGTTGTAGTGATCACAATTTCGTCCACCAATGACCATAGCTTACTTCATACCAACAATCTCTGTGGGATCGCCTTACTCACGTAAGGTTTATTACTTGGACGACCCAGTACACTTGCTGGTTAGTTATGTGGAGTTGTGGAAAGAAAGTGCTGAGTTAATAGATGCACATACCAAAGAGCCATTATTGATGATCACAATTTCGTCCACCAAAGGCCTATTAAGCTAGCACATGATAAGCAAGACAGAGTTGTTTGAAAGTTTGACAAGGAAGGTATTTTTTCAACTAACAATTTTATGCAGGTAATGTAGTCAAAGACCCTTCCGGAGGAAGTTACCAGCTACAATTTCACCAGAACTATTTGGAAAGATTTGGTTCCACCACGAGTGGAGTTATTTACTTGGTTTACGCTGATAGGGAGAGTTAATACCAAAGAAAGATTGCATATGCTGGGGATTATTCAACACGGTGATAACATATGCGTTTTCTGTAACAAAGACATTGAATATATACATCACTTGTTTTTGGGCTATGAGTTTACTTGGCAGGTGTGGTGTTGATGGCTATCTGACTTTGGGAGTTCGTGGTCTATTCCGGGCTCACTAAAGAAACACTTTGAGAGCTAGACAGGTGTTGCTCACAAGAAAGGAAACCGCAACAAGTGGCTCATATGTTTTTTCTCCGTTATTTGGAACATTTGGCTAGAGAGAAACAGGCAGATTTTCAACAACACAAAAGGAGGTGCTGAGGAGGTGTTTCATAATTCTGTAATCTGTTATAGAGAGTGGTGTAATTTAGATCCCTTTTGTTGTTGATAAAAATGCCAAAAATAACACTAGGGACATTTTTCTAATCTTATTTTTACAGATTCTTTCTTTGTTAGATTATTTCTCGCTCCACTGTTTGTGTTGAGCTTCGTTGTTAAAAAAAAAACAATTTTATGTTACATTTTACTATATATATTAGTTAGTGAATAGTGACCATAAAAAATAGTTATTAAAAAATATTATTCATAATTAAATATTCTTGATCTTCGTATAAAAATATAGTTATTATTTATTAATTATATATTTAAATTATTTCTTAATTAATAAAAAATTGTGCATTTGGTTATTAAAAAATATTGATATTAAAATAATATTTATTATAGAAAATGTAAACATACATGGCAAGGCTGATAATTATTTAGTTGGTATTGAATTCAAGCCACATATATATTTCCGTTCTTTTTATGTAGAATTGTTGTTTTTAAAACGCACTCGGAGAATTCATTTTGACAATTCAACTGTGTGATTTTGCATAGATTACATACGAAGTAATGTTCAATTTGGGTTTTAAAAATTTCAACGCTCATCAGAAATGATCAAATTGATCTTTGAAGTCACAAATCGTAAATCTCTTTTAACTTTGTGCTAGCTTGGAACGTTAAAGTGTTAGTGTGACTTTTCCACCAGTATAGTGATATGGTCAAAACTTTAATACAATCAATTGGCGTCTTAAATGAGTTGATTGGACTCATTTCAGTTAATTGATTTTATATTAGTGTAGAGACTATAATAAGTTAACACTATAAGAAAAAGTTAACTATCATCGGATTTATTGGCAGAAAAATAAAATTTATTTGTCTATAATAAATTTACTGTCAAATTTTTCATCAATTTTAATCTGACAATATAAATTTTGACAGATTTTATTGTTCGCCAGTAACTTGCGACGAAATTGATTTTTCAAACTATGAATATCTGGTATCAGTTATTGGTGAATTTTTTTTGACGATAACTTTAGCGCCAATTGTGTTGTTTCTGCATTTTTACCGTCGGATATTTTCTTAGGAAATTTCGACGGTAAGTTCAATTTTTTTAAAGTTTTTTTTATGAAATTAGTGATAAATTCTAAATTTTTTATTTAAATTTATTTTTTATACAATTAGTAGTCAAATTTTAAATAATAGAAGTCAAATAAATTAAATTATCAAGTGTACAAATAAAACGAAAAGTCAAATATTAGATGATATGATATAATCAAATAGTGTATAAAAAAATTTTAGTCACTGAAAATTGTCGCCATCGTTGTCTCGCTGGTCCTGCTGCTGAAGCAGCGGCCTAGGCGGTGATGTCTGTGCTCTTCCATTAGCACCGCTCCCACCAGCTACCATTGCTACCAGCGCAAATTTGATTTTTGTATGGTGCCATGTGTCGCTCCATTCGCTAAAGTTGCTCCAGCTCCCGTCTCCACTCTAGGCTGAGGTCATTTGTGCCTGTCATGCATGAGAGGATCGCTTGATACCTCTCCTCAGACTCCCACAGCTGCTGAGCTTGTTGGTGAAGGCCTCCAGGTGAGGAGTAACACCCGCTCTCTTAAATCGACACCGTCCTCGGGATCGACGGGTCGACTGGTGGCAAAAGTGGAAGAATGTCTCAATGTGGATGTGCGGGGGTTGTCGGGGAAGAATGATCCGAGCCCATACACGCGATTCTTGTATGGCTTAGATGCGGCCTCGCGCTAAACATGATCAGGATCGACGACTGTATGGCGAAGTTGTTGTCATCGTCTCTCGTACGCTGAGATTGTTGGGTTACGGCCTACAATCTTTCTGTGTATGATTCTTATGTAACATTTTATGATTTCGATTGTAGTTAATTTAAAAATGTTATATCAAATGATGTTTACTCACGTAATGATCCGCGTCTCGTTGATCGACAAATCTCTCCTTGTAAGAACCAAATTTAATTAACCGTTTAATTAAAATAAAATAATAATTCAATTTTCTAGAATAGGTTCAAAAATTTAGAAATATTAATTAAAAAATTAAAGGTAAAATTTAGATTTAGTAGACTTTTCCGTATGGAAAAAAATATTTTTCTATGAAAAATGTCTAAAAATGCGTACCGTTAATTTAACTGGTAGTACCAGTTTAAGTCTGCTCGGTACTGCGAGTGAGAAAATAATACTGTAGAAATACTTAGAAAAATATTTAGAATTAATAATCGGGCGCTAATTTTAAAGGTTTCAAACCAAAAATACTAAACAGTTGGACCAAATTCAAATTAGACATAAACCCAACATATATAAACTTCATTAATGAGCATTTAAGCTCATTTCATTCACCAAAGAGGAAGAGAGTGCATTTGAGTTACAATGGAGAAGAGAAGAGAGGTAACATTCATCCTTTTCTTTAATCGCTCATAACTTCAGCTATGGAGCTCCAATTTACTTGCTATTTGCGGCCACGTGAAATACTTGCCGAGCTCTTCGATTTTATCTGAACAAAGTGGTAAGAAATTTTTAATCTCTTATCCAGTTCCCTGCCCTAACATATTTTGAATTTTTGGATTTAGTTATTGAGGCAATTTTATGATTTTGGTTGTTTAAGTGTAATCTAACATTGTATTATTGTTGGATTTTTTCTCAAATACTATTAGATAAGGTAAGCCATTTTAAAACCCTTGTGGTTTGATGTATTTATGAGTCCTAGTGATTAATTTTGATAATTTATATGGATATAGCTTGAGTTCTTGTTGATTGGAGTTGAATTGAAGAATTGGTGCACTTGAAATTGAGAATTTAGGCTGGGACTTGTTGATTTTGGTGACTAAGCTTGAAGGATTATGAGGAGGAGATTATTTTGGTGATTTTGTGCTTATGTGAAAATCGGCCATGGTATGGTTTCGATTTTCTTTAGTTAATATGTAATGTTGCATGAGACTTAGGCTAGTTGCCTTAAGATTGGTTAAATGCGTATGAATGATTGAATTGTTGATTAAATGTATGTGTGGTATGTGAAATTGTGAATGGATGGGTGATATGATTGTTATGGAAGGATAATGAGTATAATGCTATGAAACGAATGGATATGGTTAATGGTTGATGGTGTTTGTTGATGATTATGTTGATAATAGTGTTGATGAGGATTTAGGGAAATTAATGAGTATTGATATGAATTATGTTGAATTGAGAACTTTGAATGAGTTGATGAGGTGAGAATTGAAATGGTTTAGATGGTTGAAAGATTGAGAAATAGTTGAAGAATGTTTGGTATGGATTTTTGGGTTATTTTGGTCTTGTTTGGACTGTGTTTAAATTGGTGTGGTTTGAGAGATTTGGTATTATGAGGATTTAACAAATTTGGTAAAATTTTATTTTTAACCAACTTCGGAGGACATAACTTGGCCCTCGGAGTTTGGTTTAGAGATGAAGGAAATGAATTTTTATAGAGAAAGTTATGAACATTGGAAGTTAGGTATGAAAAACTAAATTCTGTGATGTTGCAGAGAATAAGAAATTCTGGTTTGTGTGCCCATGCATACTATCATGCGCACGCACTGACTGAGCGTGTATTAAGACTCGTACATATGCATGATAGGCACACGCACACCCTGGAAGTTTTACAAGTTATGCGTATGCACACAATGATGTGTACGCACACGCTGGAAAATCCTTTTGGTGCGTGCGTACGCACGGCTATGATGCGTACACACAAGTCCTGTTTTTCACCTAAAATCCTATTTTTAACTATTTGACCTTCTTGGCAAAGTTGTAAACTTTCATAACACTTGTTTAAGATCTCCTAGCTAATATTTAATTTTTGAATCAAGGGAGAGCACAATAAGTGAATTTAAATGGGTATTTTCTGTTATGAGTTAGAGATGGTGACTTATGCTTGGGATGTACTATGGATGGACTGATCAGAGTGGATTGGAGGGTGTTGTGTTGATAATGAATTGATAAGGTTCTTATTGATGGTTTTCTGTGTCAATAGAACCGTGCTTACTAAACGATTTTGTAATTTGCCTCAAAAGAGCTTTATTCCCAATTTTGGTTAATACCTTATAATTCCTTGCTTGTTTTCATTTTTGATTTACTTTTATGCATTGAATGGAGTGAATTGATTTCATAATTGACCAAAATTTGAATTCTTTTTTGATTAGAGCTTCTTTTGCATGAATTCACAAGATTGAGGAATTCGCTTTTCGTCATGCTTAAACTACTTTAAGTTACATAGGGCATGAATTTTTTGTTTCTTATTTCAGTCCTATTATTTTAGTGCTGGAATGCATTTTGGTGTTTGAACTTACCTTAATTGCTTTATTAATCACTACTTTATCCTTTTCAACACCAATTGCTTAAGCTTATGCCAAATGACTTGTAACCATTATTCATTTGACTATATGCACTATATATTACTTTAATTACTCATTTTGGCATAATACTTTTTGTGAAGTTGACTGTGAGCTTGCTTATTTTGAACTTTTGAAACCTTCTAGGATTCAGGTTCATTCTTGCTATGCACACAATCATTAATTTTTATTTTTTTTCAACTAACTATTTTCTTTTTTTTTTTCGTGCATAACAACAATGTTTGCTTTCTTTCTTTTTAATAAACAGGCAGGTTAACTGACTTTGATTGATTTGATTGATTGAGAAGTATTTCTATTTGATTTTACTTTAAATTTCACATATGCTTCCAATCAATTTGATAATATCCGTTCGCTTCACATCTTTGTTGTTATTTACTTTAGTTGCCTACTTCTTGCCTATTTGTTACATATTTTGTTCTGTGTGTCTTTGTTGTTTTTTAGGATGTTTGATAGGAAAGGGAAGGGTAGAGCCACAAGGTCAATTAAAAGGAAAAGAACACAACAAGCCGCTAAAATAGTGGATGTGGTACTCTCTGAGAGACTGATCAGTGAGAGGGACAAAGCTGACCAGAATACACCTCCTGCTGATCTGTACAAGTTCATCAACCTTTACTCAGAGCTTAAGTTCCTGGATTTTCAGCATATGAACCTGCATGTTAAAAGGAAGCTCCAGATACCCACTGAGTTGCAAAAGTTTACTGAGGATCGGATTGCTCAGCGGGGATGGGGGTTCCTAGATAGGAAACTTGTGACAGTGAACGCATCATGGGTTCGGAAGTTTTATGCCAACTACTACATAGGGGTCCTTAATGCGATTCACCTAAGGGATAAGAAGGTTCCAGTTACTAAGGATGTCATAGAGCGTACCTTTCACTTTTTTCCTAGACCCAGTAGAAAAGATGCTTTTGAAGAAGCAAAAAGTAAAAAGAAGATGATGACTTTTGATCGGGATAAGGTGACGGTAGTCATTGCTAGGCCTAGGAACTCATGGATCTATGGAGTAGACAAGATAGCTCCCAGGACTATCTCAATCCACGCTCTGATCTAGGGCTGGCAATGGATAGGGTAGGGTAGGGGGTAGAAAATCTCAATAAAACTCTACCTTACCCTACCCGTGGGTTGAGAATCTCTCAACCTGAACCCTACCCGCACCCTAAATTACAAAACCCTACCCTACCCGCAGAAATATCAATTTTTTTAAAAATAAATATAAAACTCAATCATTCCAAATTTCAAATTAAAATAAAAGACAATAAAATCTTAAAGAAATTCAACATAAAATTATAAACATGCATATTGTTATATTAATAAAATAAAAAACTAAGTTTAAATTAAATTAAAAACAATAAAGTCCTAAACAAATCCAACATAAAATTACAAATAGCATAATTATCAAATTCTTAATAAAATTAAAATAACATAAACAAAGATAAATGTCTTCAAACATTTCTTTTAATTCCAAGTTCTTGCAACATTATTCTTCCGCCAGTTCAGAAAATGCGTCATCATCTTCATTAGCAGTTTGATAATTAGGTTTTCCACCTAAAAATCAAATACAACAATTTTATTATATATAATTTTAACACAATTATAATTTCTAAACAAATTAAAAAACTTGAAAACATAAATAACCTCTTTTATAATATTCTGCCCACAACCAATTTTGATTGCACATAAGAGCTTCTACCGTATCTTCATGAAGACTACCACGATGAGTAGCAATTATACGGCCACTTGTGCTAAAAGAAGACTCAGAAGCAACAGTAGACATAGGAATGGCAAATATGTCTCTTGCAGTTTTCTGAAGAGTTGGAAACCTAACTCTATTTACCTTCCACCAAGCTAATATATCAAATCAGGAGTTAAAGGATGAACATCTTCCTCTACATAGTGATCAAATTCGGTCTTCACAAATGAACTTTTTTCCTTCTTCTTTTGTCTAATATACAATTGATAACCAACATCATCATCTTCATCTGCATTAATCCTAAGCTCTTGTGTAGATTCCACTGACATATTGCTTAAATTAGATGTATTCTTTTGATATTCATAAAGTAACTCATAACATGCCTATTTGATTCTCTCAACTTTCTTTGTGCATTCATTTGGATCTTCACATATCCTAGCAAACTTATGTTCAAGCCCATCAAACTTATTCCTAGGATCTAGAATTGCAACAACACCCATAATGCCATGAATTTCTTTCAAATACTTATCAAACTTTCTCTTTATCATACACCTGACTTACTACACCAACTCACAAAGGTTTCATGTCTTTTACTAGTTAAAGTCGAATACACCACACTATTACGAATTTTCTCCACACTTTCTTTAACTAAATTGAAATCATCCTTCACAATTAGGTTTAAAATATGAGCACAGCAACGCATATGAATAACTTACCCCCTGACAACAAATAATTTGAGTTTAGACGTCCCAACAACACATCAATCATAGCATCATTTGTAGAACAATTATCTAATGTAATAGTTGATAATTTTCTATCTAAGTTCTACTCCAACAAAACTTTCATTAATGCATTAGAGAGAACTTCACTTGAATGAGCAGAAGGAACATAAGTAAAGCTGAAAATTATTATAAATATATCAGATAAAAAAATATCACAAGTACATCAAGCATTAGAAAGCATATCTTATACTAGAAGCAATGTTTAAGGTATACTCGCATTTCCAAATTCCATGAACTATCAATGTAGTGTGCTGTAACAACCATGTATCCTTTTTTCTGGTTGGACGTCCACATGTCAGTTGTAATAGCCACTCGACTATTATTTGCATCCATCATCTTGTTTATATTAAGCTTCTCCACTTCGTACATTTCAAGGATATCCTTCTTGATTGTGTTTCGTCTTGGCATCTTAAACGTTGGTTGCATTGAAGCAAACACTTCTCTTGTTGCAACATGATCCGCATATGACAGAGGATACTCATGCATACAAATCGACTTGGCAATCAATTTTCTTGTGTGAGATGCATCAAATATAAAAGCATCTGAACTATTCTTTCCATGTCTTTGAAGAGATTTGGCAATTGTTGATTGTCTTGAATTTGCTAATTTTATTCTCTTACAATAATGGAGCACATGTTTCTTCAAATTTGTAGTCCCATTCCTTGGATTGACACCAAAAACAGACTTACAATGGTTGCACTTTGCCTTCCACTCTTCCCCCTCTTTATATCTACTAAAGTATTGCGAATAAACACTTTTCAATAAATATTTGTTGCTATTTTCACCCGAGACAGACTCGTCTGGAACAAAATTAACAGTTTCTTCAACAGAAGTTTGTTCTTGTTATTCTTGAGCCACTACATCCATGTTGGTACTATCCATTATTGCCTACAGAATAGTAAAATAAATAATTAAATATTAAAAATTCAAGCATGCTGAAAAATCATTAAGATTCAGAAAAATCATTTATACATAAAAAACTTAGGAATCCAATTTTTATACATAAAATTTATCAAACTAAATTTACCATTTATCCAGTCCACTTTTGCTTTTTCTTTCAATTACAAGTTTCTCTCCTTAAAAAAATATCCTTTTATAAAAATTGAAAATTTTTTTTATGACATGACTTCATATTGAAAAATTGTATGTGATTAAACTGATTTTCCATCGATTTTTGCCAAGTTCTAACCCTTACTTATTTGAGGGCCTTATTTTTTTCTCATCGTAAAATTAAATCTTTTTAGGATAATATTTAAGAATACAATTTTCTAATATATATTGCATTCACATCAATTGTAAATCTGAAGCAAAAAATTTGATCAATTCAAGCATTTACATTCCAAGAAAACAAAACTGAGCAGGTTAGGCACAGCAAGCATTGAATAAAACTAAATAATACAGATAATTATGGTGTAATGCAAAGGCATATATATACACATGCATATTGCATAAACTGTAATAGTAGGACCGAATAATTACATGAACTTGGTTTTTTTTCTTTTCTTTCTCTCTTATTTTTGTTATAGCTACTTCCCTACAGCTACCAATCACATCATCTAACCAAACTCTAGCATGAAAGACTTATGATTCACCACCAGTATAGATATCTAATTGCATCGACCGGAAAATAGGCAATATATGCATAAAAAATTCACCACTAGTATAATTATTATGATTGATACTTATATATTTAAATTAATTGAAAGAAGATAGCAGAGATACAGAGAAGGAGTAAAAGTCACAGATTCAAACACAAAGTATAGCCCCAATTTTCACAGATTCAAACGCAAAGTAAAGCCCCAATTTTCACAGATTCAAACACAAAGTACATACCAAGAAGAGCACAGAGCAGTAGCGTAGAGAAGAGAGAAGGTCACAAATCAGCGGCGTTGCGAGGAGAGCACAGAGGAGGAAGAAGAGTGGCGGCAATGGAGGAACGAGGAAGGAGAGTTGGAGCTTGCAGTGAAGCACTGAGGCTTATGGCTTGGGAAGAAACGGCGCTACCAGCCTCCCACTTAGTCTTAGGATTTCTGATTTGAGTGATTTTTGAATCATGAATTATATATGATTTTTATTTTTGTTTAACTTTTATTTTATGGTAACTTCATAAATATACAAATGCAATATATTATCAAAGTAAGTAGCTAGCTTAGTGGTTACTTACTTGCTATACATGAAGGAGGTTGAGGGTTCAACTCTCACCTCTTTCACTATATATATATAATTTTTAAAAAACATATTATATATTGGGGGTGCGGGTAGGGTAGGGTAGGGTACACGCTAAACCCGTACCCTACCCTACCCGTAGCGGGTCGGATAGCCTACCTTACGCGAACGGGTTGGGCCGGGTAGGGTACCTGTGGGTAAGGTATGTATTGCCAGCCCTACTCTGATCATTGAGACTTGGCTTTGACAGTCCTGGAAGGTAAGCAGTTGTACCTTCCAAGGCTCATCAGAAAGCACACGGGACGGGCTCACTATATTGGCATCCTAGCCTTCCTGTGTATGATTACTGAGCTAGCTATGGAGGCCAAGGTTGTCTGGCAGACCATTGATGAAAAGCTGACCGCCGTAGGAAGCAAGAAGGTGATTCCACATGGTGACTGGTACCGATCTCGGCCGACCTCCAAATGTAGAGGCAGACATCAGGCAGCATTCAGTTTAGAGGCAGGCCCTTAGCTTCAACAACCCCCTCCGCACCCTCAACATGATCAGCACCAGCAGCATTATCATTATCACAGTTGTTCTACCGTCTAATCCACTGGCTCATTGAGGACATAGCTTGTTTGGAGCGCCACTCCAAGCAATGCTATGAGAACATCAAGAGACAGCACCCGTCCTGAGACCTGGCGATAAAGGAGCCGGAGAACCCCACAAAGCACAGCGTGGAAGAGGAGCAGGACCCACCAGTTGATAGTGGCGACGATGATGATTCCTTCTGCTCCACATGATTGCATGAGCACTAAAAACAGTGTAGATCTTAAGTGTGGGGAGGTCGTTCGACTGATTGGTTAAGCATTTTGGG
>NC_029780.3:80182264-80185388 GCF_000817695.3 Arachis duranensis | reverse complement strand
TTAGTTAAATTAATAAAATTTTTGGAAAACCTCTTTTTATATAGGATAATGACATTCCATTTAATTTGAGTTGATATTTTTTATTGAAACTTGCTTGAATTATACATTGTAGAACATGGTTTTTGAGCTAGAACACACAATTTTGATTTTTATTTTTCAAAATAACTCAACACTTTCACATTATATACATACACCACACGTACTCAATCAAACCAACCAATTCATTTAACAATTTCCAACAAAATCACTAATTCTCAATCAATCATATAGTTCAACTTATCCTACGATCAACTAGCCTAAGTTTTCATGTAACATTAAAAATTAACTACGAGAAATCAAAACCATACTTTGGCCGACTCCACCCTAAGTGTGGAATACTTCAAAAACCTCTTCTTTCACAAGTTTCAAGTTTCTAAATGCCAATTCCAGAAATTCAACTACTAGAATTTCGTTTCAATCCACAAATTGAACTCCAATTCAAGATACACAATCTAATTCATACAATATCACAATAATCAACATTGAGCTCACTAAATCACCAATTCACAAGGGTTAGGGTTTCCTTACCGTTACTTTCGAGTCAAATGGATAAAATCCGATTATTATCCGCCGCTAGAGTTTACCTAAACCATCAAAACACCAAAATCCTCAACATCCAAAACCCAAAAATCACAAATTGAAGAGGGTAGAACTGAGCACGAAATCAGAATTTTCTTGCCAAATTGTTAGGTGGGTTTTGCAAAGAATTCCGAGATGAACGTGCGGCTACTAACGACTCGTCAATCGAAACTTTGGATTGAAAATTACGAAGGATTAAAGTTTGAAGTGTAATATAGTGTGTTTTGTTTTCCTTCTTCTTCCCAGCTGCGAGAACTCAACAGGAAGGGAGAAAAAAGGCTGAAGCTTGCATTTATATGGGAGTTGGGTACGTGGGCTTGGATCCAGTTTAACCAATTTAGTCCGTTGGCTTGTTTTTTGACAAAAAATTTTAAAATTAATGTTAAAATTCATATTTTATTTATTTCTACTCCATTAAATTATAAAATTTTAATTTTTTAATTTTTTTGAATAATAATTAATTTATCAGTTAATTATTTATTGATTACCCAAAAATTACAAAACATCTTGTTATTGATTTGAATTTTGTGATACTTTCACTAAACTTTGAAGAGTGTTGAATTCCAATTTAATTTAAAGTTACAATGAAACTTAAGCTTTTAAATTTGTGAATTCTCTAAATCGGTGTTTGGCGCTCGTCAACACCTCTTCAAGAATTGGGATTATGCCTGCAAATTATGGTTCTATAACCTACTCACCCTATGATCAGAAGCAAAGTTAGAAATGCAAATTGAGGAATGAATTGAAGAAATTCTTGGTCAACTTGATCTGGACAGACAAGGATTGTTCATTGCAAGCTTTCTCTTGTTGTGGACAGCCACGAATAAAACTCTGTTCAAACGAACCTTGACACCACCATCTGAAGTAGTAGAGAAGGTAGTGAGAAGGCACGAGGAGTTCGTCAAAGCTTAGAATCATGTTCCTGAGTCAGCTCCATCTTCCTCCACCTGGATCGAACAGCGCTACATGTTAGGAAGGATCACCTACAACTTTTGTCAAAAAAAAAAATAGATGCGTCCTGTATTAAAGATAATAAGGTAGGGATAGGAATTATTGCTCGTGATTGGAGAGAAGAAATCCTAATGGCAGCCACGTGGAGCAGTACCTCATTCTTTTAAATCCACGAAGCTAAGGCCCTGGCATGCTTTATGGGCTTGCGAAAATTCCAAGAATTCTACCTCTTCAACATTATTTTCAAAAGTGATAGTATAGATGTCATATGCAGCCTGAGAACTCACAAGTAGGGGTGGAAACAGGTCAGGCCAGGCTAGACTTTGCTCTTAACAGGCCTGACTTGTCATACAGTTGATTGGCCTGAGTCTGGCTTGCAACCTGTTATAGGCTCTTTATAATGTACTAGGCCTGGCCTGTTATTCAGCCTAATATATCATAATTTTATTAATAATAAATAATTATTTATATATTTAATTATATTTTAACAGGTCCAAGCAGGCCTGACAGACCTATAAGGATAATTAGTAAGTTTGGGCCTAACCTATTAATGTATTAAGGCTTTTAAAAGAGTCTGAACCTGTACCTATTTTATAACAGGTCAGACCAGACCAGGCCAAATACAGGCCAAGCTGCAGATCCCTGACAGGCCACCTGACCTTTTTCCACCCCTACTCACAAGAATGAAAGCAATTATTTTGGCTTTTTTGTTACTGATTGCGTACACTTAGCATCAAACCTTAGATATATTTTGTAAAGTTGCTGTCTCTATACTTTTTCATATATTCCCGTGCTAAGCGTAACGGTAATAGGGTAATTGAATTGGCACAATTAATTCTTACGGTTTCATGAATGATGCATCAAGTCATTTTTGTAATTTTGGCCTGTTAGATACTATGGGTCCAATTCATGAATGATTGTTACTTCTTTATACCGTCGAAAAAAAAAGAAATATACATATACAAAAACTACTGAAAAAGACAAATCGAAAACTAGACCAAAACTATTAAGGAAACATAGAGTGCTAAAGAAAATACCAAAACTAACCATAGCAAGCCTGCAAAGAGAAATTAAATAAAAATTCACTCTGCAATGACAGGTAATAAAATGTGCTCAGAATGATGATTTAAAGGGGCCATCTAGTGTACAGATGTGCCTGTACAGATTTTTGTCCTTTTGTGGCTGAAAAAGCGTGTCATTAAAAGTGTTGCTTAAAGAGAAAGTGTTACCCTTAATCGTTAACTTGGCTCTGATACCAAATTTTAAGTCGTCTTTTCTTTTAATTTCTTTTTCAAAATTTCTATTAATTCTTCGAATAGTTTTCCAATTCATAATGAAAAGTATTGACCGTATTACTAGTATTTATACTTCTGATTTTTATAGTTTTTCAATCTTGTTTTAGTTTATAATATTCTTTTTTGCATGGATTATTGTATATAAAACCTTTTATCTGTTTGTCTTTTTCTTTAATATAATTTCTTAAATCCTCAAAAACTTCTTTTATTTCTACATTTTCTGTTGTTTCTAAATATCTTTTTAATTTTTCAACTTCATT
>NC_029780.3:80178699-80180033 GCF_000817695.3 Arachis duranensis | reverse complement strand
GAAAAACTGATAGGTGTCAGATGGGGAAGCTTCTGGAAATATAACCAGCTTTGTTAGCTGTTCTTTTGCAATAGGATAATATCCTAAGATTGCCCTTTTTTCTTCAGTCCAATTTAGGACTATGTTAAGGGTTTCTCTGAGATTTGATCTACAGACCCTTTTCTTTTCCTTGATTTCGGCCCTTGTAGGAATGTTTCTTATTATTGTTGTTCTCTGGGTTTGAATTGGAGCTTTATCTGCTCTTTTTAGGGTTTGCTCTGGATGAAGAGCTTTATATTCCCTGAAAGATTCCTTTGCTTCTTCCAGTGTTAAAAATCATCCTTTATGAATTATCCTTGATTGATGTGTAAATGGTGCTGCTTTTTCCCAGGCATCATATACTCCTTTCATGGGGCCATTATAAATTACATAATATTTTTTATCTTGGGTGGATTTTTTGATAATTTCAGCAATTGTTTTATTTTCTGGAATTTTTTCTTCACCTGATTTGTCCACCACGCTTAGCTGGCTGAACTCTGATGGTTTTGGTTTTTGTGTTGATTTCATTGCTTCGATGGCCTTCTTGAGGGATTGGATCTGTGTCCTTATTTGCTGACAATGCTTGCATTTTTCAAGTTCTTGTTCGTATTTCTGAATTTCTTGATCTAATGCGTTGTAGACGAACTCCATTCTCTTGTTAATGTATCTGCAATCACATTTTTGTCACCCTTAATATATTTAATTTTTATTGGATATTGTAACAAAAATAATTGTCATCTTACCAATCGTCCATGATTATAATCAACTTTTAAATTATATCGTATAAAACCTGTTAGATAACTTGAATCTGTCCTTAATGTAAATTCTCTAGGTAGTACATCAATTTTCCATTTCTTAAGAGATTTAATTGCTGCTAGAGTTTCCTTTTCATGAGTGGTATATCTCCGTTCTATTGGAGTAAAAGTCCCTGAAATATACCTGTAAAGTAATTCCTTTGAGGAATATTTAAAATCTAGTGATTCTTTTTCTTCTTCCAAACTTTTTATAGCTTTCTTAGCTTTTAGACATCCTGACCAGGTTATGTCTGAAGCATCTGTTTCTACTATTAAGTAGTCATTTTCTTCTGGAATATAAAGTTCTGGAAGTTTTTCACGTAATTCTTTAATTCTTTGAATTTGCATACTATCTTTTTCATCCCATTTCCATTCTTTTTTAGTACTTATTTTTGGAAATAAGCTTTTAGTGTATTCTGTTATATTCTTTAAAAATCCTTGATCAGAAATATAATTTATACATCCTAAAAATCTTTGTAATTGTTTTCTATCTTCTATTTTATTAGGAAATAAATTTACCTT
>NC_029780.3:80162086-80178075 GCF_000817695.3 Arachis duranensis | reverse complement strand
ATCTTATCTATAGTGGTAGTTGGTATTTTTATACGTTTTGATTTTTGATTTATTGAAGAATCGTGTGGAGCTTTTAAAACTATATATGTTAATTCTTGAATGAATGGATGATATAGTTTTAAAAAGTTATTTCCTATGATAAAATCCATTCCAGAATCTAACATATATATAGATGGAACAATGAACCTATAATTTTGAATAAAAATTTCAACCATCTCTGCTTTTTGGTCAATTTTATGTATTGATTTGTCAGCTATTCTAACTCTTAATGGTTTCTTTAATTTTTTCCAATCAAGTTTTATGTTTGAACTAGCAAAGCATTGTGTTGCTCCAGAATCTATAAAAGCATTTATAAATTTTTCTGTTATTTTTATAGTAATAAATGTGGCATTATTACTCAGTCTTTGAGTCTGTTTCTGAGACATATTCAAAAATATAGTCTAGATTATCATCAGATTCCTCTAAAAGTTCCATAAAACAAGACTTAGCAATTTCTATTTGTTTAGTAAGATCTTTTTTACCCTTCTTTTTCGGGCATTCATTTGCGTAGTGTCCTTCTTCTTGACAATACCAATATTTACAATTTTCTTTTTTATTTGGGCAATAGTTATTTTTTTTGTCTTTTGTTTTTATTGTTATTTTCCTTCCTAAAATATCTCTTTTTTCTCCAGTTTGGATAGTATTTTCTTTTTCTAAATTGATATTTTCTCTTTCTCTGAAAATTTTTATTAAGCCCATATTTTTGGGGTATCTCTTCATTATCCTGGCAGCAGATTCTAATTATATTTGCAAATCTTTTTTGAGTTGCTTCTTGCATACAATGCTCTTTTATTTCCTCTCTTATTGCAGCGGTTGCTCCACCAAAATTATTTTCAATTGTCCCTCTATTTATTTCTCTTATAAATCTTCCCATTATAAATTCATTAGCAGGATATGGAAGTTTTGTTATATACATACTAAGATAATGATTTTTATCTTCTTCTTTTAATTTGTAATAATGTATTCTATATTCACATATATAAGATTCCACATTACATAGATCATATATCTGGATATTAGCTAAATGGTTTTTTGCTTCTTGATATTCTTTATTATAGACTTCTTGTCTATGATCTATAATATTTTTTCCAAAAAATTCTTTATATAGAATCATCATTATATATAATATCTTATCATAAGCTGTTATTTTTGTTCCTAAATCTTCTATTATTTGGTTTTCTATTGATGTCATATAATCTCTTATAGTTTCTTTAGTATGAAATCCTATGTAATTCCAAATATCTCTTCCAGACAATTCACTAAGTTTTGGATTAGTAAAAGCTTCTAATAAAAAGGAATTCAACTAATTTTCGAAAATTTCTTTTTCATTCTTTTTACAGTCTAAACCAAGCATTCTTTTTCCTTCCATTTCCTGAATTTTAGGAACGTACTTTGATGGTATTTTTGTATATTTTGAATCTTTATTTATAAACCCTTTTTTAAAACCATAATTATCAAAACATGTTTCCCATTTATATTGAATGGGGAATCATTTCCATGGTAACATTTCTTAGAAATTCCGTGTGAAAAATAAGTTTTTTCAGGTTTTTGAAGTCCTTCAATAAAACTTATAGTAAAATAAAGATTTTGAGAAAAATCATTTTGTATTAATTTTAAGAATTCGGTGTCATTACAGTTAATATTAGTTAAAATCATTAATTTTTGATCTATTAATTTTGATAACTTGATTATTTCTTCTCTTAAATCTTCTAATTTACTTTTTTCCATTAGGTGACGCTTTTCTTTGTGAAGAGTTACGGTTTAAAGTGTGGCTTTAGAAAGTGTGGTGTAGACAAATCTTTAAATTTGTACCAACTTTTGCTCTGTATACTAAAATTCTCCTGATTTAAAACATACTACAAAAGCAAAGCTGCTAAAGTTGGTAAAAATATATTAAAATAATACACTTATTTAATTAACTAATATATATTAATTAATCCAAATAGCGAACGTGATATGTCATATTAAAATTACACACTTGGTAAAAATGTTACTTAAGAGCATGTACTTATCATTATTCCCTCCCAAGTGTTCACAAACCCGAATTCAAACATACTTTCCCCTTCTTGAAAAGCAACTTTTGAAAGGTTACCTAGTACCTACTCTAAAATTCATATAGCATTGTACCTTTGTCCTGTCCTAATTACTAATATTAGTTATGTAATGCAGTAATTAAAACTAAACATATATAGGACACTAATAATTCTCAAAATTCATAACTGATTATTTGCATTATTCATGGGGCAATATAGCATGCAACTAACAACTACATATATATAATTGAACAACACCGTTATTCATGAGAAATTATGCTCTAAATGTGCCTATTGTGCTGGTTGGAATAAAATTGGATAAGAAAATAATTTCATAAAATAGTATTAAAATCATGTATAAAAGGAAATCTTTATGCATATTCTCATTTCTCAAATACTTAGCATGTATGTTGGCTATCGCTTTCTCATTACGCTTTACTCTATCTAATTGTACTTCAATCAACTTTTGCCAATTTAACTCGTCTGAAAATACAAATTTGAGGGAAGACACGGAATTTTTTGTTGATAATCTTGGAGCTACAAGAATAATAACTGCTCAGGCATGTCTCAAACAATAGTATGGAGATAAGAAATAGTGTGTCATTCATAAGCTGCAGTAACTGTACTTGTTGGTGCAAAGAAATAATTTATTTTTATTTTTTAGTACAAAAACATTGGACTAATAATTGACATCTTCGTTTTAGAGTACTAAAGCTTTTTTTTTCCTCGTATAATATAATTTCTTATATGTTTGTTTTAATGTTGGAACTATGCGATATGAAGCAGCAACGCAAGAGGGACAGAGGACAAAAGCTCCTGAAACACCAAAACTAATCGAACAATTAGGGGAATTGGTGGAAAAAATTGCAAGCAGTGGGGTGAAAATAGCATTGGATTATGCAAAAGGTAAAAGTCCACAGTTTGAAAAGCAGAGTGGCAAAGAAAGTTTTAAAAAGTTTGAAATCCCCCTGAAGAGCAACGACATCTCGGCTGAAATGAAAGAGAAATGTTACCTCTGGGTCACATGTGTGAAGACATACGGAGATGGAAACACTAATGAGTATGACGCCATGTGTACCCTCAAAGTTCAAGATCGATTCATTTTGTCAAAAATCCACTTTACATCTCTGAAAGCTTATACAAATATAGAAGCTGAGGTAATATTAGAATAACGTTAATGATTTTATCATGAAATATAACTGCAATTCATGTAAATTGATTTTGGTTTTTTTTTTAGATTGTTAGTGCCATGTGCCTGATCCTAAATGAGCTGCACATTAAAATATTTCAAAAAGAAACATAATGTCTCCCCCCAGATATTGTGGTAAGGTATATTTCAATTTAACATTGGGTGTATTTTCTGTATTCATTTGGGTGTATTAATTATTTCATTTAGTGTTTCACAAATGTTGCAGAACATGGTGATTGGGAATCATCCATATGACGAACTTTTACAACATAAAACCAAAAAGCCATTTAGGGTTGAAGACTACCCAATGTTTATACCGTTTTTGGACCTCAAAAAACTTAGCATCACATCCATATGTAAGTTTTTGTTTCTAAAACTTCTTATCACAGTTCTTTACTTATGTGCCAATTAAACTAAAACACTGTTCAATGTGGACATGTTTCAGATTTTTGCACCTATTTGCTATTCAGAGCATTGGTGGCTATGGGTAGCTGATGTAAAAAAGAGAAAATTTTATATACTTGACCTGTATCACAAGACATGTCCCTATGTAGTCAAAATGAAGCTAAACACATTCGTTGTTTCTGTTCAACATAAGAGGTAGTTTGTGATTTCTTGGGTGTATTTTTTTTATTTAATTTATTCATATATTTTGATTTGTTTTGTGTTTTAAGGGATATGTAATTTCAAGAATGAGGGTATATGCTGGGGGGACCTCTCAAAAAAAAGGATCAGGAAATTGAACCACCATACAATAACATCTCAGACCAAAAAATAAGGTATAAATCTTTCACACCGAAAATTAATCTTTTCTATATGTAATTTGCTAATTTATTTTTTGTTTTTCAGCTATGATTGTGCTATTTATGTAATGAAGTAGCTTAAAGTAATTCAGCCTGAAAACGTTAAAAGGGAGAAGTATGAGTGGGACAATTGGACTCAAGTAATTGTCTTTAAAAAAATATAACTCTCTATTACTTTACTAAATTAACATGGTTGATTAAAAGGAATATTCTTTTAAACTGTAGGATGAGGTGGACCACTTTAGAGTAGAATATGCTTTCTGGATTCTATTCCATGAAATGAATCAAGACAGAGCTGAAGCCATTAGGGAAAGTGATGTAATAAGATTGTCCAAGTCATCCTCACTGTTGTTGAATCCTTATTGTCAGATAGATTCTAATGATATTGATACTAATTAATCTAACTGTTATGTAGTCTTGTAATGAATACATGGTGTAAAATTTTGCCAATATAATCCAATTTTATTAAAAAAAATTTCCATAATTAAACTATCTCTACTGTATTCAGAAGGTCTAAATTATAGGTTCTAAAAAAGAAGGAAAAGATCAAAGCAGATATACACCCAAAACATGAAATTTTACACCCAAGGCAAGTTCAATATACACCCAAACTTCTATCCCCTGATGCTGGATCCCTAAAACCCTAAACACTAAACCCTAAACCCTGAATCCTAAAATCCTAAAACCCTAAACCCTAAACCTTAAAATCCAAAACCATAAAACCCTAAATCCTAAAACCCTAAAACCCTAATCCCTAAACCCTAAATCCTATAACCTAAAACCCTAAACCCTAAACCACTAAACCTTAAACCCTAAGCCCAAACATGAAATTTCTAGTGACTGTCTCTGCTGTATTCAAAAGGTCTAAATTACAGGTTCTAAAAAATGAAGAAAAATATCAAAGTAGATATACACCAAAACATGAAATTTTACACCCAAGGCAAGTTCAATATACACCCAAACTTCTATCCCCTGATGTTGGATCCTAAAACCCTAAACCCTAAACCCTAAACCCTGAATCCTAAAACCCTAAAACTCTTAAACCCTAAAACCTTAAAACCTTAAAACCCTAAAACCCTAAACCCTAAAACCCTAAAACCCTAAATTATAATACCCTAAACCCTAAATCCTAAAATCCTAAACCCTAAAATCCTAAACCCTAAACCCTTAAATCCTAAAACCATAAACTCTAAACCCTAAAATCCTAAAACCCTAAACCTTAAAACCCTAAAACCTAAATCCTAAACCCTAAAAGGTTAAACCATAAAACCTAAACAAAACAATAATTTCTAACATAAGACAACAACATCTGGAAATTATAAATGTAAAATGTCAAATACAAGAAAATTCAGAAATACACCCAAAAAAATCATCGTTACACCCATATTCGGTATCTATACCCCAAAAAACTATCCCTTGCTGCTACTTTTCTGAACTGATAATTCATAACATGTCCGTAATATTGGCTTGAATTTGGATGCACCACTGATCCAGCATAAAAGATATTTAACTGGAAGTAATAAACTCACATATTAGCAAAAACTATTAACAAGAAAATTAAACGCAATCACCACATTTTTAAAGAATATTACTTTTACCTCGTTTAAACCTTTCGTTTTCTTCTTCTTTGAGGCATTTGCAATCTGTTTGTCCAACTTTGGACCTAGCCTATTTTTTGGACGTCCTCTTGTTCGAACCCTTGGAGGGCTTTGAAGCTCGTTAATGGATTCCAAGTTGGCATCTTCATGAGATAACAAACATGACCCCTTCCTTTTGGCTTTCAGTTCTTCCATCTCAACCATGACGTTATCGTAGGCATGGTGCAAAATAGCAGTCAGCTCCTCCGATTCTGATGTAAATTTGCAAATATTTTGTGAACGAAACACCAATTCATCAAACCTCTTGCTTCTTGGCTCCAACAGTAGCTTGTCGTGGCTGCTCTTGATGTGTGTGTGTCACCTCTTTACCTTTTTGCTCCATCGTTCCAATATATATCTCGGTGACACTTGGGTTACTCGTTCAAAGCTTAACACACTTAGGGCGTGATGGCACAATATGCCTCTTGACTCGAATAATCAGCATTGGCATTTCACTTTGGCTGCTACTGAGTCGTAAGTAACCACAAACTTATTGAATATTGAGCTGGAAACTTGTTCTCCAACTTCATATACTGAATAGCCTAGAGCGGAGTTCGTTAATCTTGTGATGCAATTCGCTTTTTCTCTAAATTGTGCTTGGACTTCCTTAAACCTTTTGTGAGTTACACATGTTGAGATTGAGCTTCAATGGAAGATTTTGTTGCAGATGGTATGACCGTATGAAAATCTGCAGCATCCGATTCTCTCTCTGCTTGCTCCCTGCTTCCGAGGCAATTATCATAATATTTGACAAATTGGATAAGCGAGTTGTTCTGTGTAATGAACTTCTTAAAAAATGAATGCATGCTCTTGCTCCTTTGTGTGCTTCTCATCCCTGCCCAGAAGTGGTGATCCAGATAAATTGGAACCCATATATGACAGTTTTCGTAAAGATCTGTATAATACACCCAAATTAGACTATATTACACCAAAAAATATGAAATTTACACCTTTGTTGCAGATTTAAAAAAACATTACTTGAAAGCCACTT
The DNA here is from genome assembly GCF_000817695.3 of Arachis duranensis. NCBI lineage: Eukaryota > Viridiplantae > Streptophyta > Magnoliopsida > Fabales > Fabaceae > Arachis > Arachis duranensis. The sequence goes on along the minus strand of NC_029780.3, from coordinate 80,171,383 downwards.
GTTGTCCACAAGACCATACTTCTGCAGAAAATCATTCCAATTCCTATCAAATGAGTCTTTGCTATGAGAGTTCCAAATAACTTGGCTCATTTCTTGTTCAATTTCTGCATGTCCCTTTTACCCATTTAATTTGCTTGGAATCTTCTTCGTGATGTGCCCAATACACCAACGGTGAATTGTTGTTGGCATACAAGCCTCTATAGCCCTTTTCATTGACACACATTGATCGGTGAGAATGCCTTTTAGAGCATTTCCTCCCATGCAATGAAGCCAACATTGAAATAACCATTTGAATGATTCAATTTCTTCATTTTTCAACAAAGCGTATCCAAGAAGTATTGACTGACCGTGGTGATTCACCCTGACAAAAGAACCACAAACCAAATTATACTTGAAATAAATTACGAGATTGCAGAATAAAAAATCATTATGTACACCCAAATAATGATTTTATACACCAAAAAACATCCAATATACACCTTTGCAGCAGATTCAGAAAACAACATTAATTTAGCATCATAAACAAGAATAGCATATCCCTTGTTTGTATTGTAGGTGGTGTCAAATGAAATAACATCTCCAAATACTCAAAGGTAGCTCTGCTCCTTGCATCGACCCAAAAAGGCAGCTTAATCGACTGATCGTCCTCGAGTTCATGCTCAAAAAAGAAATTATGATTCTTCTCTTTCATTCTTAATAAATATTTCCCGTCCTTTGCAGCTTCTTATTTTAAAACATTTTGCACTTCTCTCGTGATGTAATTTCTCACGTCTTTTCGATAAAATTTAACTCGCAGTAACCCCCAGCTACCACAACAAATGATTGGTAAGTTTTGCTTGGTCTGATACCAGCCTCCTCGTTATTCTCTATTGTACGAAAAATGGACATGTTTAGTTCCCTGTGCTGTTTGAGCATATCTGCTTGAGTTGGACAGCAAGGATGTGAATGATGCAACAGACCTTCGAAATGATCCAAGCACCAACATCCTTCAATGTGTGTATATAAATTCTTGTAGGACAATTTAAACCAACTATGGAATTTGTCTTCTCGGTCAGAGATATTTTAGATTTCCATTTTCCCTCTCTACTACATGTAATCAATTGATTCTTAATTTTGTTTCCCTTTTTATTTGTGCTACGAACTCTTGTAGAAAAACCTACAGCCTTGGCATAGTCCTTGTAAAATTTTGCAGCATCTTCAAGGGTGGTAAAAGTCATTCTATACAAACTGATCATCAACAACACAGAGGGGCTGCAAAATACACGATGTTAAAAACAAGGATATACTATAGAGTTTCTATACGTCATAAAAAAATTAACAATTCAACTAAAATATACCCAAGGATTTTTTATCTACACCCGAACGACAATGACTCAACTAAAATAACAAGAAAAGCCATAAACTATAAATACACCCAAACTTCCCTAAAATACACCCAAAAAGTTCTGATCTACACCCCAATATCTGGTATAAAATGCAGAAAATTAATCAAAAGTAGTTCATTAGATTCAATTCACAGTCAATGTTAACGCATTTATTTCATAATCAATGTTCACGCATTATTCAGCTAGACAATCATAAACGAATAGCTGCATCAAATTCGAATTCAATAATTAACTAAAACTAAATCACACCTCAGGAACTTCGTTCGATTCAAATTCAAAATCCACTTCGCCCTGGTTCAGTTGACGATCTGAAGTTGAATAATCCATTATCTTCAAAACGATTTCAAAGCTTGATTTCAGAAACCATAAAAATCGAAAAAAATGAAGCAAGAATACAGGGAGAGAAACACACGTAAATGACGAAGAAAAACTAATGATAAACGTACGTAAAATATTGAATGAAAAGTCAAAGAGATACGCACAAAGGAGATCAAACAGATTTGGCAAGAATTTCGAAAAAGGAAACGAAATCTTTTAAAAATTGGAAGTTATATATTCGCGCGTTAATTGATTTGGATTGATTTAAAGAAGTGCGTGAAACACAGATGCCACAAGAGGCGCGTTTGAGGGTAAAGGACTTGTAAGACTTATAAGCGTTAATTGCTTGTATGTAGAGATTAATCCAAAAATTATTACCCACTCAAGAGTAACTTAAGTGTTTAATTATTTCCAATGTATTAGAGCACTAAAAGTTTAGTAGAAGAATTTTACTTTAGTGAAATACAATTTTTTAGTTTTTTTTCCAATTCAATGGAAGATCCTTTTTGTTCTCATGTAGAGAACAAATTATAATCTTAGCAAGGTAACTTGTGGTGATTATTTTAATCTTATCAAAGGATTTTGTGGTGATTATTCTAATCTTATCTGAAAAATTTGTGAGTGTTGTTGTCAAACCGCGAGTTATGAATTTACGAATTTGGGTATTGGAATCGAGTTAACTCAAATACAAACTCAGTTCTTAGTAAACTCAGTTAGACTCGGCTGAACTTGGTCAAACTCGCAATCTAGATACAAGTTTGCAAGTTTTTTTTTTTTGCTCTTTTAATGCCCAAAATGGAGTCCTTTTGCCCAAAAAAAAATAAAGACAAATCATTTGTAGATGTAGGATTTTACAAGGAATCATGGACAAAATACATACTCCTCTCTCACTCTTAATGTGCCGTTTTTCACTCTCTCAAGTCCCAACTCTCACTCTCTCACTATTCATCACTGCTGATGTAACGACCTAGTTTTCTGCGAAACGAAACTCTTCCTGAAGAAATAAAAATTTTCTGGAAGTTCAGTGAAGTAGGCTCCTGCAAACACCTCCACTACATCATTAAGCACCTCAATCTACATCATCATCATGTCATCACTAAGTAAGAACTTCTTTTAAGATAAGCTCGATGACACAGTCGCGAAAAACCTAGTTTTTGAGCCGTTTTAGTTAGGAGTTTTAGACTCTGATTTTTGTAGCTAGTCTCTGTTTGATGAGACAAGCTTGATTCATGAGAGAAGAGAAATATTAATTTAATATTATTGTTATATTAATATTAGAGATGCTTGAATAATATTATAACATTATTTGATCTATTTTAGTTAAAATATGAGATTGGTTTAACTGAGTTCACAATCTTCTGGTGCAAGTTAACACCAGCACTCTCTGATTACTTTAGTAATGCTAATGCCACATCATATACTTTTTATTCTCATGTTACTAGTGTCATTTATACTAGTATCCCATATATTAATCTTTGGATGTGTTGTTAAGTGTGTATTCTAATACATCTAATTTTAGTAATTATACACCTGAAATATTTTAATATTACTTTAACCACCTCCCAAGCTAGTCAATCACGGCTCTCCCTTCATCCCCAAGACCTCCGAGGATGCTTCATTTTCTCATTGTGGCCGAAAATTTACAAGAGTAAAAAGAGAGAAAAGTTCTTGCTTCTTAATCTTCAAAGCTTGATTTCTTCTGAACTAAAACTCAAATCAAAATTCTAATCCGATCAAAATGATTCACCCTTCTTTCTCTTCAAATCATATGACTAATCAACGCTGAAAATATGCTGGGATGGCAGTTCTCTTCTCTTTTGAATTCGGTTTCAAGAACACATGCATAAACATGTATTTTCTTGATGTTCTTCCATAAGTATCATGCTTAGCTTAACTTGAGGGCCAAGGAACCTCAAATTCCAGCAAGATTAAGGTGAAGAATCTCATCCTAACTGGTGGTTGAAGGTTCAGTCAGTTAGAGTTTTGAGGATTTAAAGTTGTTCTTGATGTGATTTAGGAGGAAAAAGTTTTCTAGGAATACCTTGAAGCATAGCCAAAAATACGAGCAGATAATCAAGGTCGAATTTATTGAAATTAGTCTTGATTAATTGTGTTTGAGTTTTATGATTATGATATGGTTTGGTTATGCTTGAAATTGATTGTTTACACGAGTGATTCTTGGTGAATTTTGGTGAAAATTTGATGAAATTTGATGAAATTCAAGCTATGAATTTGTGTTGTTAGGCATATGGAAAAATGAAATCCTAACCCTAAAATTAGGGTTGAAATTGTGTTGAAATCAAGTGAAAATCATGGGGTTTTGGTGGCTCCAATTTTAATTTGAATTTTAGAAAAAATTAGTTACTGAAAAGATTGAAAAACGGGTAAGAATCAGAGAAATAATATGAAAAATTTACGAAGAACACTTTGAGTATGATGAAGAAAAATGAAGAATACCTTTTTGATCTTGGAATGGGCCAAATTATAAATATTTTGAGTTAGTGGAGTTTAAAGTGTAAATACCAAAAATTTAGGGAGTTAAAGTATAAATATAAAAAATTAAGGGGCTCAAAATATAGTTTTTATAAAATTTTAGGGTCACTTTGTAAATTTTCGAAGATATATAATGAAATATTTATAAAAATTAATTAATAATAAAATATTAAATTTTATTATTTTTTTAAAATAATAAAATAATGGCGAAAAGATAATTTTTCGTAAAAGTCTTAGAAAGATAACTTTAAGCTCAGAATCTCATAATTCCTTTCATAAAATATCTAGGGAGTACTGGTAAGAACATGTTAGTGAGGAGAAGATAAAAGAAAGATAAAATATTGAAAAAAAGATAAAAATTGAAGAAAGAGTCGGTAAAGTTTTAAAGGCAAAGATAAATGTCGATTAAGGAAGCAATTTAGGAGCAATATCATTAGTGCTTGATTGTGTTTTGGGTTAAGTGTTATATGAATTGTTGAGATTTAGAAAGTTATTTTTTTAAAGGCGGAAAAACCCCACAAATTGTTAGTTGTTTAACTACGGGAGAAACCCACGAACTGAATGATCATCGGTTTCAACGAAACCTATGAATTGTTATTTGTTTTATATGTAGAAAAAATCCACGAATTAATAATTATTGATTATGGGCATAACCCACAAATTTTTGTATGTTGATCTCGGAAAAAAATCACAAACTGAGGATCGATGTTCTGTTGTGGGTTGATCTCGGGAATGCCCACAAATTGAGGATCGTTGTTTCCCTTGTGCGTATATTATGGCGTCAAGCTTTGCGCCGACTGTTGGTAGTCACGAAGGAGTGGTATATATTCTTAACCACCGACATGTATACACGAAGGATGCAATGGAAAATCATATCTAGGACTAGTTCCTAGGTAATTTCGGGCTGCGGGTGTAAATCAACACGTGAGCTCATGGCCTACATAGGACAGGCATGCATCATACTTGGTGCGCATTCTCTCTGTTATGATTATTGTATGAATGTATGTTCTATTCTCTATATTTACTGTGTGTTATTATCATGTGTTTCTCTGTTTATATTCTATTTCTCAGTTTTCTCTATTTATCTATTATGTATGTTTCTTTTTGTTTACCTGTAAAATATATTACTGATTGATAAGCACAACGAAAACTATTAACACGACTAATTATCCTGACTTTACTAAGAACTTTCCAGTTCTTACCCCTTCCTCCCCCTTCAGATGGAGGCAGGAATACTCTTCTGTAATCTGCTAGTGATCATTCCACAAAGAAAATTATGCTCTAGGTAGTCTTCTGAGTCTAGGGCAAACTCTATTCTCTATTTATATATAAATACTGTGAGACCAGTCAACGTCTACACCCCTTTTGAATACGAACTTTAATCTAAATCCTTTGTATGAGGTTCCTGTTATGTGGCTACCTGATGGAGTACCAATGAGACACCCTATGACAACGTATGATCGTGCAGAGGAGTAGTAGATGATGTTCCGCTTTTTGATGATGTTCCATCTTACTTGAGTTTTGATGACCTAGAATGTACTTTCCCTCGCTTTGTAGTTTAGAGGGATTTAGGTGAGTATAGAGTCTAGGCTAGCTTGGGCACCAGCTCAGGGACTTTTTGAACAGGTCAGGACTTGGAATGTGGTATGTATATATATGTATATAGTTATTATCTAGCTATATCTAGGGGTATTCTAACAAAGATCTATACTCTAATAAAGGCTAGATAACTGAATGTTGTTAACTACATGAGATGTATATAAGTGTGGTTGTTTATAACCGTTATATCTGTTATTATATGTGAAATTATTATAAATGATTCCGTATATTAACACAAACGTTTTAAAAAAAACAAGTACCTCGCAAAATAATAATATTTTAACGATGAATCAGGCTCATATACTTAAATAATAATTAAAGTTGAGGAAAGCAAATTGGTAGTACTTGGCTTCTAGTATGATCATGACATACCAGAAATTGGGTCATTACAGCTAACAATCGGATTGCCATTGTTTGTTGCAGTTATCAGCGCACTCACTACAAAAAAGGCCTATGGTCACGGGATAGCTAGTGAAAAGGGTGACCATAGATCTATGATCATGGTTTTGGACCTATGATCACGGTTTTTTACCGTGGCCTATTCCTCCGTGGCCATAGGTCTATGGTCACGGTTTTTTTTACCTATGGTCACGGTTATAATTTTCAAATTCTGACACTTTAGGCCACGGTTTTTAACCGTGACCATAGCCATATCTATGGTCACGGTTTTGGCTGTGACCATAGCCTCTATGGTCACCCCTCCTTAAAACCGTGACCATAGCCTTATCTATGGTCACGGTATTGGCCATGACCATAGCTTTTATGGTCACCCTTCCTCAAAACCGTGACCATAGCCTAATCTATGGTCACGGTTTTGGCCGTGACCATAGAGCCTATGGTCACCCCTCCTTAAAACCGTGACCATAGCCATATCTATGGTCACCCCTCCTCAAAACCGTGACCATAGCCTTGTCTATGGTCACGGTTTTGGCCGTAACCATAGCCTATATGGTCACCCCTCCTCAAAACCGTGACCATAGCCAAATCTATGGTCACAGTTTTGGCCGTAACCATAGCCTCTATGGTCACCCCTCCTTAAAACCGTGACCATAGCCTTATCTATAGTCACCCTATTTTAAAACCGTGATCATAATTTATTCTGTTTTTTTAGATTTATTTTTTTAAAGCATAATCAGATCCCAAAATTATGATAATCAAAAAATAAGTCTAAAAAGAAGAAATTCAATAAATCTAAATCATAAAATTTACATTATAAACTATATATGTTTTTAGTCCAAACAAGACAAATCAAAATATGGTATAATTTATCCATTACATGTAATACCAGGTAGAAGCTATTAAAAAAATTACAAAAGACATCAAAATATTATACTGTGAAAACAAAAATATTCTCTAATATAGTATATATTCTTCTCATCCTTTGAAAAACAAAAAAAAATCTTCTCTAATTTGTTCGCTCATCTTGTAATGTTTTTCACCTGAAACCCAAAAAAAATTTGAACAATTGAACAATTGATTAGAAATTAGTTAGAACATGACAAATTACATTAAAAAAACACGCAAACACATTAGAGTATTGGACACACAAGATCTGGAAAATCTGAAACAGTTGATCGCTTTGTTTGACTTTGAAGCAGACAGCAGATTCAATGCATGTTTGATTTTTGTAAACTAATTAATTAAGACTATATAAGAATGTTTATAGTTGTTAATAAAATATATATCAAGATAGAGATAGTGTTAAATTATACTCAGTTATGCTTACAATAAAAGACAAAGAATTCAATACATGTTCAAGGGAAAACTCAAACACAATTGTTAATGTCGCAGTAACATCTCCATGAGTCTACAGTTTTAACATTTCTCAGAGAACTAATCACCTATTAGCTAAGTACAAGTTCAAATTGATCTAAACCTCATGCAATTTCTAAGGTGCAGACTTAACTCCCAACGAATAATTGCTTACTTCCTTATACATCGCTCGGATTATTTTCTTTAACACCTAAAATATAGAAAACTTGCAAATATAATAAATAATAAAATATATTTAATTTAACCAATTTTCTACTCAGATGAAAATTGAATATACTTAACCAATACAACACCACCATCGAAGCTAAAGACTTCAATTAATTAAAGGAAAAGGGCTAGAAAAAGAGAACAGAGAATGATACCTTCACTTTCAGCAAGGTCAGCTACTATCTTGAAGAATTCCAAGCCTTTGGCGAAAGTCTTTACTTTCCATGTCCTCTTCATTTTAAATATGCCATCTTCTTTTACCAAATTCCACTCAGAAACCTAATCAAAAAATGTCAATTTCCAAAACACTTTAAGTTGAAAAAGCTTCATTCTACATGAATGGAAACAGTTTTTGTAATCTTATTCGATATAGTAGAAGAAAAATGCAACTGCGAGTAACAAATAACCACAATTAAATACCCTTTTATAAAAAAAGAAATCTACATAGTCAAAAGAAAAAAAATGCAGAACATAGAGTAGGATAGGACTCCACACACACAAAAGTAGAAAACATTAAAAACAATTCGAACAAGCAAGAAAATCAGTGTAACAAAGCTTCAAACTCCTTCATCATCTACCTCTGTTAAAAGAATTAGGAACCACGACATTATTAAGTATGAATTAGTTAAGCAATCAAAAACATTCTAGTAATGCCAAAATCTTTACTGAGCAAAAATTATGGCTCTATAAATACATACTTTGACACAACAAATTAAATCATGATCTATTATTTCCCTTGCTTTAAATGAAAAATATTGGCTCCATATGGTTTAAGTTAAAAGAATAGCTACAAGCACAGACCAACATATCCTAAATAGCACAAGTTAGACCTTAAGGTTTGGAGTTGATAAAAAAGTCACATTGAAACATTTATATTTAATTAGGTCTACATAAGAGTTATCTATGCAGTACAACATTCTTATTTAATGTGATTCTTATATGAAACAGAGATGCAAGTATGAGCAATAAGCAAAGAATCAATCTTAGAGATTTTGGTCTATGGCATCCAAAAATTAACAATAAAATTAATTTTATTTGTATTGAATAGCTTCAGCCAAAACAGAATTAATATTTTTTTATTTGAATCAATGACCAAAATAGAGTAGTAATCAAAACAGAAAATAAATTTTCAACCAGAGAATCAGTGACCAAAATAGAAAATGCACTTCCAGCCAGAGAACCAGGCACAAAAACAAGCAGCATTATACCAAATCAATATTCAAATCAAAATAGAAACCAAATCAACTAAAATCATATAACAAGAGACACTTGAGTTACCTAATTAGAGGTTGGGCCACAACAAGGAGGCAGAGAACCAGTGACAGGGTGATTCAAAAGCAGCAAAGTCCAGAAGGGCAGACGACGGCGTGACAGCAGAAGCAGGAGAGGTGACAACCCACAAACGACGAGGAGAAACATCGATGGTGACGATGAGGATGACAGTTTCACGCAGATCCAATGGTGACGACGGCGATGGAGCTGACAGTGACGAGGGATGGAGGGTTCCTCTCTAGTGGCTACA
>NC_029780.3:80112357-80162081 GCF_000817695.3 Arachis duranensis | reverse complement strand
ACAATGTGTTTAATTGTGTGGTTTTATCATGGTCTTTACCCACTTATTCATATAATTAGCATGCATTTATATTTCCTTCCTAAAATTATTACATGATTGAAAACATGCTTCTTTGGTCTTAATTTAGATAATCTTAATCCTCTCTTATTACCATTCGATGCCTTGATCTGTGTGTTAAGTGTTTCAGGCTTTATAGGGCATGAATGAGTGAGAGATTGGGAAGGAATCTTGCAAAAATGGAAGGAACACAAGAAATTGAGGAGATGACCAGTGAGAAGTGACGCGTACGCGTCAGTGACGCGACAGCACGGAAGAAAGGAATTCGCAGTGACGCGGCCGCATGGCTCACGCGACCGCGCGGATTGGAAAAGCACAAGTGACGCGGAAGCGTGGACGACGCGAACGCGTCGCAGGGAAAAACGCGAATGACGCGTTCACATGGATGACGCGATCGCGTGACGTGCGCGATCTGCAGAATTACAAAGGTCGCTGGCAGAGATTCTGGGTCGCATTTCAACCCAGTTTTTGGCCCAAAAATACAGATTAAAGTTAGAGAACTCGCAGAGACTCAGCAAGCTCTCATAATTCATAATTTTAGTTTAGATGTAGTTTTTTGAGAGAGAGAGGGGCTCTCTCCTCTCTCTTAGGTTTAGGATTAGGATTAGGATTTCAAATTCTTCATCACAGGTTCAATATTCCTTTTACTATTTATTTTCTCTTCTATTTTTGTTTACTCTGAAGCTTTTATTTGTGTTTGGTTTATGTTGCCCAATTGGCTTATGGATATTGTCCGTGTTAGAATTGACATTTTCATTCAATATAATTTGAGGTATTCCAGATATTTATGATTTCAGTTTAGCTTTCTATATTTTTGCCTTTGGTTGATTAATTGGTAACTCTTGAGTTATCAAACTCATTGTTGACTGAAAATTGGAATTCTTCAAGAATTAGTTCGAGATCCAATAACTCTAACTTTTCCCAAGGAAAGACTGGGACTTGAGGATTCGAATTAATTCATTTACTTAACTTACATTCATAGTTAGAGGTTAACAAAGTGGGAGAAAAATCCAATTCTCATCACAATTGATAAGGATAACTAGGATAGGACTTCTAATTTCTCATACCTTGCCAAGAGTTTATTTTACAGCTATTATTATTTTATTTTACTTGTCATTCAACTAACTTTTTACCTTAATCCAAAACCCCAAAACACACTTTTTCATAACCAATAATAAAAACATACCTCCTTGCAATTCCTTGAGAAGACGACCCGAGGTTTAAATACTCGGTTATCAATTTTAAAGGGGTTTGTTACTTGTGACAACCAAAACATTTGTAAGAAAGGATTTTTGTTGGTTTAGGAGCTATACTTGCAACGAGTACTTAATTGTAAAGATTCTTAGACCACGCAAAAGTTCTCTCTTCAAAATGGCGCCGTTGCCGGAAATTGCAAACGTGTGCCTTATTATTGGTTATTGTAAATATTTTTCAAAAAAAATTTCTTTTACTTGTTTATTTGTTTCTCCCTTTTCACCCTTATTTCTCTTTGAGTTTGGTTCTAACTTTGTTGAAGGAAATAGAAACCACAGTAGGAATATGCATCAAGGTCAGACCAATCAAGGATGGATGGAGCCAAGAGGATCTAATCAACCCTTTAGGCAACAACACCCTCCAAGATATCATGGACAACGACCATTCTACGATGCATACCCAGCTGAAAGATTTGGTGGACCGCCTAGTAGCTACTAACAAGCCCCACCCTGTGCTTAGAGACCATCCTCTCGACATAACTTTGAACCACCATACTCACAAGCTCCTTTCCACCAAACACCTCTATATGACCCTAATCCTTATCCACCACACCAACCACCCTACGAGCCATACTTAGAACCACCACCTCAATATTCACCATCTCCATATCATTATCAAGATAAACCACCTTCCTACCATGAACCCTTTCTACCAACAAATGAACCCTCCTATCTACCCCAAACCTCCATGGAGAAAGCATTTGCCGATCTAAACTCTACTATACAAGCTCTCGTCACCCAAATCGGAGCACCAAATACCTTCAATATTCAACCCTCAAGCTCCAATGCACTTCCATCTCAACCACATAATGATCCACCTATCCCATCACCACCATCCACGGAAGAACACCCACATCTATCAATCCAAGAGCAAGATGATCCCAATTATGCTATTGATATGGAACAAGAGAGAGAGGATCATCTTCGCGAACCCATACTTCATAAGGAGCTAGAGGAGGCACTAAAGGTGAAGGTAGAAGAGACCCTTGAAGGTGAAGGAGTAATTGAAGGGAGTTGTCATGGAAACGTAATCATCAAGGAGGAGCAAGAGTCAAGTGATCATTTCAAGGAAACAGTAGATCAATTTCATGCAACCCTTCATCAATTGGAGCAAGCAATAAGTCAATTACCTTCCGGACGTTCGGACACTCAAGGGACCCCCATGGCTTCATGTGGAGAATCTAATGAAGAATGTAGCATGAAGGAGACACTAGAGACTCCAGTGGACAATAAGGAGCATGACTTTGTACTGGAACAAGTGGAGAAAGCCATAATATTTGCAAAGAAAGAAGTGGTTGAAGACTTAGGAGATGCAAAACCTCTAGGAGAGATTCAAGTCATAAAGCCTCCTTTCAAGGTATTTGAAATTGATGTTGAGGAGAGTGTACAACCTCCAAGGCATGTCATAATAGAAGACTTGGAAGAGGTTAATCAAGAGATGGAGATTCAAGAAGAAGAGGCACAACCTCCCATGCCCTTGGTGAGCAATAAAGAAGAGATTAAATTGGAAGCAAGCTACCAAGTGGAAGAGGTTGAAATTGAAGAAGCTTACAAAGAGGTGGAAGATGTCAAAGAAGAGCACAAGGGAGTGGAGCTTGCACGTTCATTAAAAACATTTCCCCCTAAGTTGCCATCATCCTTCACAACATTCAAGTGGGTGAAATTCATATCCCTTAGCTTTCTAATTCCACTTGAATACGGGCTACTAGAGACAGATGGTCAACTTAGAGCTCTTTGTAACATTAAGAGTAAAAGGAAGATGGCCAGTGGTAAGAATTGTCCTGCAAGGTTCATCATGCTTGGAAGCTCAAAGTTTAAACGCAAAGGTTGGTATAGAGCTCAGCTGAATGGGTCTAGGAAGTTGTTTGGTTACTTCAGTGAGAATTCTAAAGCTGAACCACCCGGATGGAATCATGATAATCAACTTGAAGACGGGTGCCGAAACAAGATTTGGGATCCCGGAGGATATTGGAATTGCAAACATTGGTGGAGATTCCTGGATCAGTACAAGCATAAGCCACCATGACAAGGAACTCACCAAATGTCCAACTTAAGGACTTTAACTAAAAGTGCTAGGTGGGAGACAATCCACCATGGTATGATCGTTCCTTTTTCAATTTTCATTTTTATTTAGTTTTGTTTGTGTTTTGAATTTTCTTTTATTTTATTGAACCTGGAATCATACATAGCATTCACATTAAGCATTGCATTCTGCATTTTGCATAAAAAAATCGCACTCGACGCGGCAGCGTTGCTGACGCGTCCGCATCACTAGTGCGTTGGGTAGAGAAGAATTGAATAGAGAGTCACGCGAGAGCATGGCTGGAGGCGTGCCAGTGGCACAAACCGTCCCACGCGACCGCGTCGCTGACGCGTCCGCGTCACATGGGAATAATGGCCTTCCACGCGACCGCGTGCCCTGACTTTCGACGTAAAAAGGGTGCACAACGAATTATTGTGCGAGAGTGGTGCTGGATTGGTGCTGGACGCACAATCCCTATCACGCGTCTGCGTCATTCCTTTCTGAAGCCCACTCATGCGATCGCATGCCCCACGCGATCGCGTCACCTTAAATTTGGCAAATTAAGATTTTGAACAGAGAGTTGTGCGAGCGTGAGGCTGCCCTCGCGCCAGTAGCATAACCTGAGTCATGCGTCCGCATGATTGATGCGACCGCGTCGATTAATTTAAGCGCAAGTCGTGCGACCGCGTCCCCCACGCGTCCGCGTAGCTTGCGCCGCGCAACTTTTCCAACACAGCCAAATATCTTATCTTTTCTTCCCTGTATCTAATTCTTTTCTTCCTTTCTTATTTATTTTCTTCTTTCTTCTCCCTTTTCTTACTTTCTTCTTCTCATCCCTCTTCACTTCTATTTATTTTATTTGCATTATTTTCATTGGTGTTAGAAATTTATTTATTTTGCTTGTGGGTTATTCAAGGAATTGTTTGACAATTATATATTATTTTTTATAGGGCTTCTTGCATGTTCTAATTAATATTTTCAATAACATATTCACCATGCATACTAAGTGTTTGTGAAAAAGTCCGTATGGCATTGTGCATTATTTTAAATTATTCTCTTCTACTATTCAATGCTTGCTTTTCACAAATTTCCTTTACAATTTTATTAATTAAATATAATTGTCAATACAAACGTTATTGTTAGTTTCTCACGACTAACAATACATTAAAGCTTTTGATGCTTGATCCATGCTACTCATGCCCTTGCCGGCATACTAATAAACATCTTGCATCCAATACTCCTCATGCCTTGCTATATTTCCATTGATGAACTGTCACATGGAATCACGACCATGTCTTTCATTCACTATTTTTTTTACTTGGCATGATTATTACTCGTACCGCCCTCCTCTTTGCTCCATCCCTTTGACTTCATGTCCCTTTCTCTTCTCCCTTTTTCAGGCTAGCCACCAGAACGGGTAAAGAGAAAGCTTCTACAACGAGAAACAGCTGAGAAACCACAACACCCACCCACCTGTACATCTCAGCATGCACCGAGGACGGTGCAATCTTTAAGTGTGGGGAGGTCAATACCGATCTCCACGGGTTAGTTAGTCCCTTCTCAACACCAACTTTTGTTTTTCAATGTTGCATTTGCATGTTTGATTGCATGTTTGTTTTTGTGCATATTTTACCACTTGATTAAAGTAATATTTTCTTTTTCAAGAAATTTTTATAGTATTTCACTAATTTGAATAAAACTTTTTGAAAAACTTGTTTGAAGAAATATTATTTTGGAACATAGTTTAGAGCTCAAACACACAAAACCAGTGAGATTTTGAGCTTATTTGATTGGTTGCATTTTATCAACCAATATTTTATTTTTGGTGTGTGTTTCTCTCTCTAAAAATTGTGATCTTTGTCTTGCTTAATTCTATATTTTCATTATTTGATGTATGCATGCACTTATATGATTGAGGCTTTGTTTCACTGAGCTTACATAGCCTTATGGCCTTACCTTTTATTATCCTTTGCAAACCCATGTTGAGCCTATTTTACCCCTTGTTCTTTACTTTAGCTCATCACTAACTCTAAGCGGAAAACAATAATGTCCCTAATTTGAATCTTTGATTAGCTTAGACTAGTGAGAATGCTCATGAATTAAGTGTAGGAAAAATGGATTTGGAAACGTTTGGTTTGGGAATTGAGTATGTTAGACTTTGTGTGAAAATATGAAAAATTTTAAGAACATGTTTATGCATTCAAAACCTTAATCATATGCATTGAGAAGAATAAAAAAAAAGCAAGTAATAAAAGGGGACAAAATGGCCCAAAGTAAGTGTTGGTATCAATGCATATATACTAAACTCAATTTTAGGATGCATGAACATGTAGTAAACACAGTTAATGGGAAGTTAGATTTTGTATTTTAATTAAATGAATTGTCTTAAGTTAGGTGGAAAGTTTATGTTAATTAAGGATTCAAATTTTAGTCCACTTGGCCAAATACAATCCTACCTTGACCCTAACCCCATTACAACCCTTACAAGACCTCTTGAATTGTGTATTGGTGCATTAAATTTTTGTTGATTGATAGATGAAGAGCAAGCTATAGAAATCAAGATTAGTAGAGAATTGAGAAAATTGACCCTAGACACTTGAGAGTTAGAATGATATACACTACTAGTAAGGGTTCAGTACTTAATTCTATGTTCCCTTTGAGTTTAGCATGAGGACATGCTAATGTTTAAGTGTGGGGAGGTTGATAAACCACTATTTTATGGTTTACAATGTGTTTAATTGTGTGGTTTTATCATGGTCTTTACCCACTTATTCATATAATTAGCATGCATTTATATTTCCTTCCTAAAATTATTACATGATTGAAAACATGCTTCTTTAGTCTTAATTTAGCTAATCTTAATCCTCTCTTATTACCATTCGATGCCTTGATTTGTGTGTTAAGTGTTTCAGGCTTTATAGGGCATGAATGAGTGAGAGATTGGGAAGAAAGCTTGCAAAAATGGAAGGAACACAAGAAATTGAGGAGATGACTAGCGAGAAGTGACGCGTACGCGTCAGCGACGCGACCGCGCGGAAGAAAAGAATTCGCAGTGACGCGGCCGCATGGCTCACGCGACCGCGTGGATTGGAAAAGCACAAGTGACGCGGAAGCATGGACGACGCGAACGCGTGGCAGAAAAAATGCGAATGACGCGTTCGCATGGATGACGCGATCGCGTGACGTGCGCGATCTGCAGAATTACAAAAGTCGCTGGCAGAGATTCTGGGCCGCATTTTAACCCAGTTTTCGGCCCAGAAACACAGATTAAAGTCAGAGAACTTGCAGAGACTCAGCAAGCTCTCATAATTCATAATTTTAGTTTAGATGTAGTTTTTAGAGAGAGATGGGCTCTCTCCTCTCTCTTAGGATTAGGATTAGGATTAGGATTTCAACTTCTTCATCACAGGTTCGATATTCCTTTTACTATTTATTTTCTCTTCTATTTTTGTTTACTCTGAAGCTTTTATTTGTGTTTGGTTTATGTTGCCCAATTGGCTTATGGATATTGTCCGTGTTAGAATTGACATTTTCATTCAATATAATTTGAGGTATTCCAGATATTTATGATTTTAGTTTAGCTTTCTATATTTTTGGCTTTGGTTGATTAATTGGTAACTCTTGAGTTATCAAACTCATTGTTGACTGAAAATTGGAATTCTTCAAGAATTAATTCGAGATCCAATAATTCTAACTTTTCCCAAGGAAAGACTGGGACTTGAGGATTCGAATTAATTCATTTACTTAACTTACATTCATAGTTAGAGGTTAACAAAGTGGGAAAAAATCCAGTTCTCATCACAATTGATAAGGATAACTAGGATAGGACTTCTAATTTCTCATACCTTGCTCAGAGTTTATTTTACAGCTATTATTATTTTATTTTACTTGTCATTCAACTAACTTTTTACCTTAATCCAAAACCCCAAAACACACTTTTTCATAACCAATAATAAAAACATACCTCCCTGTAATTCCTTGAGAAGACGACCCGAGGTTTAAATACTCGGTTATCAATTTTAAAGGGGTTTGTTACTTATGACAACCAAAACATTTGTAAGAAAGGATTTTTGTTGGTTTAGGAACTATACTTGCAACGAGTACTTAATTGTAAAGATTCTTAGACCACGCAAAATTTCTCTCTTCAACGGCGGCGACGGTGGCGGTGACACCCACCGGCGTCGTCTCTCCTTTTCCCCCTTTCCTTCCTTGTCCTTCTTCCCCCCTCTCTTCGAGCTCCACCCTTCCTCTTTTCTTTCCTTTTCTTTCTGTGTCTGTGTATATGGTGAGTGTGTGCGTAAACTAGGGAAAAAATGGTTGGCTTAGGGTTAAAGTTTGGAGAGCAGGGTAAAATAAGTTTTTATTTCGGAATTTCAATAAAATTAAGGTATAGAGTAGATAATTAATGAGTTGTAATTAATTTTAAATTTAAAATTTCATAATTTTGATTAATTACTTTTTGATAAATAATTTTTTGAAAATAAAAGCATGAATAATTATAATAAATTGCAAATAATTTGTTATTTATTTTCTAACAATCAGAGTTTTTAAGGCTTAATAATGTGTGTTGAGTTACAGTGGGTTCTATTTTTACAATGAGATGGTGGAGTTGTAAAGACAATAAGAGTAGACGATGGCAGCAAATAACAGAATAAAAAGAGAAAGTGAGGGTTAGAATTAGGATTTTTATTTTTTACATTTATTTTTATTATATAAATAATATTTTAAAAAATTAAATTTTTGAAACAAAATAAAATTATCTTAAAGATTTTAACTGTTATCATAGACCCCTTTAAGTCACCCTCAAAATCGTGACCATAGACCCTTTTAGCTCACCCTTCCGAAAAACCGTGACCATAGACCATTTTTTGTCACCGTAAAAAATGGTGACCATAGACCCCTTTAGGCCACCCCCCAAAACCGTGACTATAGACCCATTTAGGTCACCCCCCAAAATCGTGACCATAGACCCATTTAGGTCACCCTCCAAAACCGTGACCATAGACCCTTTTAAGTCACCCTTTTTTGAAAAACCGTAACCATAGACTCCTTTAGGTCACCCCTAAAACCGTGACCATAGACTCTTTTAGGTCACCCCCCAAAATTGTGACCATAGACCCCTTTAGGCCACCCCTCAAAACCGTGACCATAGACTCTTTTAGGCCACCCCCAAAACTGTGACCATAGACCCCTTTAGGCTACCCCTCAAAATCGTGACCATAGACCATTTTAGGTCACCCGCAAAACCGTGACCATAGACCCCTTTAGGTCACCTTTTTTCGAAAAATCGTCACCATAGACCCCTTTAGGTCACCTTTTTTCGAAAAACCGTGACCATAGACCCTTTTAGGTCACCTTTTTTCGAAAAACCGTGACCATAGACCCCTTTAGGTCACCCCTAAAATCGTGACCATAGACCCTTTTAGGCCACCCCCCCAAAATCATGACCATAGACCCTTTTAGGTCACCCCCAAAACTGTGACTATAGACCTCTTTAGGGCACCCCCCAAAATCGTGACCATAGACCCTTTTAGGTCACCCTCTTTTGAAAAACCGTGACCATAGCCCGTTTTTTGTCACTGTAAAAAACTGTGACCATAGACCCCTTTAGGTCACCCCCAAAACCGTGACCATAGACCTTTTTAGGCCACCCCACAAAATCGTGACCATAGACCCTTTTAGGCCACCCCCAAAACCGTGACCATAGACCCTTTTAGGTTACCCTTTTTTGAAAAACCGTGACCATAAACCCTTTTTAGTCACTGTAAAAAACCGTAACCATAGACCCCTTTAGGTCACCCCTTAAAACCGTGACCATAGACTCTTTTAGGCCACCTTTTTTTAAAAAACCGTGACCATAGCTTTTTTTTGGTCACCCAAAAAAAATGTGACCATAGAAGGTCTATGGTCACAAATTTTTACCTTAACCAAAAAAACCGTAGCCATAGACCCAAAATGTTGTAGTGACTGATGCGGGCATTTCCTACCTCTGCTCTACTTCGCGCCTTCATATACTCTAGTTGTCTTTGGATCTGATGCTCTTGCTCATTGGTTTGCCTTGCTTCGCGTCTCTATCGTCTGCCCTGCTGCCATTGTTCACCACCATTTGCTTGCTTTTCCTACCTATTTTTTGCTTTGTCGTCGCTTTCTATTTCTCATTCTCTGGCTCTCTGCTATGTTCTGCTTCATGAGTCCATCTCTGTTGCCCTATTGTGATGTGTCTTGTTTTGATTTCATGCTAGTTTTTCGTCATAGCTGACCATCATGGGTTCACTCCATTCATATATATTTGTTGCATTTATTTGAAGCTTAATGTTCATGGTTGTTAGTTGCTACAAAATGTTCAATATTCAATTTATAAATTTTATTGTTTTTAGTATTGAAGATTTAGTAAATTACAGAGTTAGTATATGTGCTTTGAATTTCGATTGTGGTTCAATGTTCATGCTTGTTAGGGTCTATGGATAGAAAGTTTATTTAGAGTCAACTTTTGACAATTTACTTATTTGATATTATTGATTTAGAGATATATTAGTAAATTATATTGTGTGCTATTATTTTAGTTTATTATATCTTTAAAGTTGATATTATTAATTTTAAATTATATATATATAGGATATATATTTAAAAAAATTATAAGAAATAAATTCGTACGAGTATGCAAGTTAATTCACAAGTTAAGTTTAGGACAACTCAAGAAGTTTACATAGCTTGTGACAATTCTTGTTATCTTATCAACGCAACTCATAGCGATATTCTAATCTTATCAAGCAATTTTGGCAATCAAAACCAAAACTTATCACTCACCTCTTCTATTTTTGGATGTAGATCATTTTTTATAACAAAAAAAAAATTAAAAACAAACATCGCTCGGTCTGCTCCGATACTCATCAATGTAAAAAGATTCTCTAAAATGGTAATGCTAATAAAGTAGTAAAGTGATATTTTAATCATCTTTAAATTTGTAATATTTATTATTTGAAATCCTACTATCTTAATCCAAGAGTGATTAATGACATATTTTTTTTTTAAATGACAATATAATTTTAGAAGAAGAGGATCCAATACCCAACTTAACTTTTTTTTTTCTTCATTTTTGTTGTCAATAACTAAATGTGAGAAAAAATGCTTCATTTTCATAGGCAGTATGTGGGAAATTAAAAAAAAATTTCCTACATAAACCTTTTAAAAATTCAGTTTTACATTTAACAATTGCAAAAATATAATGTAATACTTAAATTAGTGGCTAATTTTTTTAATATGAAAAAAATATTAGTATTTTTGTTAAAAATTAAATTATTTGATGTAATTACAATTAGGTGGATTTTTCAGGTAGGAAGTCAACACGTAGAGGGTGTGTTGCAACACGTGAGAATGTGTTAGACAGGTGGCAACATTCTGACCAATACATGGGGAACGTGTTGGACACGTGACAACATTTTAACTAACACATGAGACGTATTGAAACACGTGAGAGGCGTATTAAATAACTTCCACAATATTATAATACATTTCAAATATCAATATTCAACCAAAACACCATATCTATTTCTATATTAAAAATAATTTCTGTAAATTAGTAAATTTTTTATTTAGATAAAAAAAGCCACACATTTGATCATGTGAAATGCATTTTGTGCGTGTTGCACGAGGGATTGTACGGATAGATGAGTTAGCCAAAAAGTCGGTGAAACAATTATGTTATTCAATCTGAGTGTGGCATTTAATTATAGGACGTAGGCCCTAGGAGGCTAGGATAGTTTTCGATAACGTAACGTAATAACAAAAAAATTCTTTGAAAATTAATTTTTTAATATATTTAATTTTCAAGAAAGACTAATATTACTACCTAGTTAAAATATAAAAATATATATTAACTAATTTTGGTTTAAAATAATATTTTTATTAATTAATCACTGTTACGGGAATGAAGACACGTGACAGACCACAGAGTATACGAGTATGTTGAGACTTTCGAGACCGAGCATAATTAAAGCCGATGTCCATTTCTCTTGTACTGTGTACACGTGATTGCCTTTTGAAAAATCTCTAATATTGGTTTAAACCTGTGAGGCTTTGACCATAAATAGTCTCCAGTACTCCTTCACTCTTCTTCACCAAAGAGTCCCACAAAAGAGATTTAAGAGAGTCAGAGAAAGAAAAAGAGTGTGATGGAGAATCAGAAGATGGTTGTGAAGGTAGCTCTGTTGCTTTTTCTTGTGGGACTTTCCGCCACCGTTGAAGCCGTCCGCCTTGACCCAAGTTTGATTATCTCACAGGTGACATTTTAGTAACAAAAACAAATATATGATAAGAAATTTTACATAATTTTTATCAATAAAATAAAAAAAATAAGAAGTGAATAAATTATTTTTGTAATTAAATTTAATTAATTTTTTCTTTTTTTTTAAATTAATTTTTATTGTGTCAAGATGTTATTAAACTAATTTAATTAGAAAAATAACTTGTGTATCACCGAAAGGTAAAATATGCAAAATTGAAATTCATATATTTCTAAGCAAAGTGTCTTCACAAACAGGTGATAAACAATATTGGCGAACCATCAGCAGTGTCAGCAGCCAGTGATTGCTGCAGTGCCTGCATTTGTGACCGTAGGGCACCACCATATTTCGAGTGCACTTGTGGTGACACTTTTGACCATTGTCCTGCAGCTTGCAACAAATGCGTCTGCACCAGGTCTATTCCTCCACAGTGCCGTTGCACTGATAGAACTCAAGGCCGTTGCCCTTTAACACCATGTGCTTGAAGCAATTATGAGTTCCCATGTTAATTGCATATGCAGTGTGACTTGCATATGTAATACTCTGATGATGAGGCAAAGTCATCTTTATCTTTAGACTTTGTTTTCATGTATGGAAAATAATCTTAAATAAAATTGCTTCCTTCAGAATCAACATACATTGTTTGTGTTTATTTGTGTTGTTTTTTACTCTTTGATTAATTATTTTATCAAAAACAAATTAAATGGTTGTCTAGCAAATTTGGTAACAATAATGGATTTAATAAATAGTTAACATGCTTAATAAGCACAAGAGAAATATAGTCAAGAGGGGATGAATTGTTTATTAATGACAAATTAAAAACTTTGTTGAATATAAGATAGAATTTAAATTGTGGAAATGTAAACTTGCAAATAAAGGCAATCACGTACTTCTATTTTTTGTGGATTAATATTTTTTGTATCACTTGTATAAAACAAATGAAAGCTTAAATATGGATATATTACAAAAAATTTTGGTTAAGATGAGGTCTTTAAAGATTATTATGACGGTTTGAACCGCCATTATTATATTAAATGGCGATTAAAAAAATTACTATAATTCAAATCGTCATTTGGTTACTACGACAGTTTTTAAAAAACAGCTATAATTCTCGTGATTAAAACAGAAACGATTTAAAACTACTATTTTTACCAGTTAAAATGATATTTTTTGTTTATAAATGACGGGTTTTGCTATTAAAATTGCATTTTTTTTATAATGGCGATTTAAAGCCTCAATTTTTACTGGTTAAAATGAAAAAGTTTTATGTTTATAATAACAATCAAAATTGTCATTTTTATCGAGTAAAATGGTAATTTTTTTCGTTTAAAGTGGTAATTAAAACCGTCGTTTTTTGCACGTTAAAATGATATTCTTTTCTCATTTAAAATGACAGTTAAAACCACAATTTTTACCTAATTAAAATGACAATTTTCTATCATTCAAAATGACAGCTTTAATTGTCGTTTTACCTAATTAAAATAATAATTTTATATTATTTTTATCATATTAAAATAATAGCTTTTATTCGTTTAAAATGACGATTAGAACAAATAATTTTATAATTCATATAATTTTTATAATTCACACATAGTCATCAAAAATTAAAAATCATAATTTAAAAACAAAGTACCAAATCTGATGGCATTCTTTTAGATTTATTAATATAAAAAAACAAAGTTACAAAATTACAACAAGAATTTTAAAACAAGAAAATTGTAAATATCATGAACTCACTTTCTGATCCATTTTCTAACAACAAAAATCTAATAATAGAACGGGGAAGGAAGGAGGATCAATGCTTCTGGGATGCTCCAAGGGTAAGCATAAAGCCATTCTTATGATTCACACCAAGGTTTGATGAATGACACTTTTGCTGCACTTCTTGCTACTCAAAAATTTGTGAAAAGTTTACTTTCAAAACCTACGTTGACTTCATTTTGCTAAGACCTATTTATCAGAAAGAAGCAAAGCAAAATTATACCCAAAAAAATACATGTTATGAATTACATAATAAATTGTAAAACTGGTAAAATAAGATTAAGGAATAAATGTAGACCACAAAAGCAACATCAGATACAAAAAAATTCTTAAAGAAGATACCCAGCAACCACCCTGTGAAAGGATTATAACTATTCACCTTTAAACCTCAATAACTTCAGCTGACCGAAGAAATAAAATAAACTCAGCAAATAAATATTGGTGAGTTCTATCCTAAATTGTTCTCTATGATATCGCTCATTTTAATTGGATGTTTAGTTTTAGTTTGAGTTAATTTAACCCAATAAAAATTAACATCTTAACTAAAGTAAAACCATTTTATAATTATATATTTTTTCAAGATAGATGATTATATAATTTTTGTAAATATTAAAAAGTAAAATTTATATTTTTTTTTTTACTAAATTAGTATCAATTTAATTCGTTCGACCCTTCCATTGAAGAACACCTCCCTTGTTGACGTTGAGTGAAGTACATTTCCTCACTTCCATTGTTCCTTCATCAATCAAATTCCTTCCTGCTAAGCTTCGCCATCGTCGCCGCCGTTGCTATCGTGGCAAGAAGCATCTATTGCCCTTTCGCTCGGAACATAACGACTCGTTCAAGTACCGTCGCAGTGGGTGGTGGTGTTGTCATCGTGGTTCTCCCTGCAACCTCCTTACTTCTGCAATTAGTTTTTTGTTCTATCATTTTCTTTGTTTTATGTTCTTTAATTTTGTTCTGAACTGAATTAATTGGAATTGAAATAGGTATTTGGAACAAGAGTAGCTTTAATTTCGATTCAGAAACACCTTGGATGTTGTTTTGTTATTTTTCTGAACCTTTTCATCTTGTTATAGTTGCTGATATCGTGTTGTGGTTGGTGTTGTGTTTTGTTTTTTTTTAATTAATCTTCTTGCAATGCCCCTGATTGATTGCTGGTGTTCTTGTGTTACTTTCTCAAAAGCATTACATAAGTTGAAGTTCTAATGAACATAAAAAAAAAAAAAAAAAATAAGACAACTAACTAATTAGCCCTCACTAGATGAAAAACAATCTAGTTAATTAGCCCTCAGTAGATGGCCAGAAATGCCAAAAATGTATACTTTCCCGAAGGATGAACTTGAGATTATTTCAAACGATCCTGAATCATTACATCATAGCTATCAATTATTGGTTGTGCATGTGTTCAAAGCCTCTTCCTTCATATCAGTTGCAGTGCACAGGGCCACCATACATAGACCAGCATTTTCACTAGTGGATGCAGGCTCTATAAAACAAAATGCAGAGATTCTTTGTTAACTAAAACGATCTTTGTCCAAAGAAAAGAAACATATTTTTACTAATGTAACCAAGAATAATTTTACCTTGAAAACTAATACCATTTCCGTTTTCCCACGAATCATCAATGATAGTGTCCAGTAACAAGTCACTGGTGTCACACATTCTACTAGAACAGTTTTTAGAATCTTGTCAATGGGAACAAAGCATCTAACAATTTTTAATTCTTGTGACAAAGTATCAAAAGACAAAAATAAAGGTGATATACATAACCACCATGCTGGATAACTACTAAAATGACCTCAAAAATATTTACATATGTTGTAGATTGCTGATAGCTAAAAACAAATTAGGCAAGGTATTCTCAAATGTACAATCCAGATGTAAGCAGAGGCATACATTGAAAATGTCTCAAGCATGAACATTTTCAAAAGGCTGGGAAACCAGTGCCGACGTTCAACTTTCTCAACCTTTTCTTTGAAAAGACTATTCTACGGAACAATTAGATATTACATTTGGCTTTTCACTTGGTCTTTACTAGCTTGTTGAAATACGAATAAATAATCAATTAACTAAAAGCTATACCTCATATAGTGAGTCCCAAGTTGTACTCCAAAAGCTAGCATAATTACAATAGACTCTGTAACCAAAAGGCAAACAGAAAAAGATATATAAATAATAAAAAAATTCTTTCTTAGACTTGCAATTTGCAAGAGAGTTCTCACATTGTCGGCGATAAAAACAATAACAAGTTTATTGATTCAAGTAGTTTACATCTTAAGAGTATTTTTGGTTCGGTTGTAAAATAGGGGAAAAATTTTCATGCATAAATTTAATATGTAAATTTACAAATGAGCTCATTTATAAAAGTTTACACCCCAACCAAACATAACCTAAACTTTTAAAAGATTCGTCATAAAATAAAAAAGATTTGCTGAAAAAACATGCTATGTTAAACAGTAAAAGGAATTAAAGAACAAAGTTAACTAATCCATGAATTCAGATAATTGTCAAACTGGCCTCTGAAACTCTAGCTTATAATAGCTTTGAAAGGCAATCTTTTGTAAAATGTCATAGCACATCACACAACATGAACACAATAAATGCATTCGAAAAACAGGTATCGGAATCCCAACATACATGGAAACCTTCCTCAAGTTAAAAATTAAAACCTCAACTTAGTTTTAAGTCAATCTCATTGCCTGATTCTAACAGTCACATTCAAAATCACTAGCTAAAGGAAATCTATGGGTATTGGGTGTTGAGTACATTAGATACTATATAATCAAAACCTCCACAGCTAACATCGGAATGAGTTTGAAATGGTGAATGCCTCGTCTTTTCTTGTAAGTAGCAAATCTTTCTCATGGAAGATGATATTCACGATGATGAAGATTCCTGAAACCAATTTTTTTCTTTGTTTTTTGATGTTCAGTCTCCAAACGTAAAAGAGAATTAGAGAAGAGAGAAAGTTGGATTTTGACAATTGATTCTTACGGGAAAATTCCTGCTTTGGAGCTCTGGAGGGAACTAAAATAATACCGAACATTTAAAGAAAATATTTCCCCCCTCTCCGTCTTGTGTGCTCCATTATTCTAATTTTTTTCGCCACTCACAATACATATAAAAACCCTTATTAAATCCACAGGTACTAATCACTAATCCATATCCTCTTGAACACACATTTAATTTTTATATTCAATCACATCATTCTAAGTATAAAATCATTGCATATTTCATGTATTAATAATAATAAAGTCTAATAAGCCTTCCTTCAATCATGAGGTTGTAATGTTTCATCTTTCTATTTTATATTTTTAGTAAAATTAATGAAAATAAAATAATATTACCAATTAAAAATGGCAGAAATAAAAACAAATAAATTGAAATGGTTTTAATATAAAGTCTTACTAAAATAAATAACAAACACCATCCATGTATGAAATTCAAAAAGTTTTAACTTAGATAAATTAATAAACCTCATAAAAGAAATATAACAAATGTCTGCATCTTAATCTATTTTTGGGGGACCCATTTTTTTGCAGCATCAACGGTGATTTTTTTTTGCCTTATTATGATTATTCAGCACTAAATCTAAGGCCAACCGCATACGTGCAGTATCGTCCATTGACTGTACGTAGCAAAATTAATAAATTAGTGAAGAGTTTATTTAATAGAGATATAATGTAAACAATTTTAATTTATTTTGTACGAACTTGTATGATAAAAGAATTTATGGCCTCAGCATATAGTTGCCATCTAACAACACATATCCTAGAATCACATATGATTCATACGTATTAAATATTAGCCTCACTTTTGGTAAAAACTATTTGAATTTGTTTAAATTCATATAGTAAATTGTCTTACTACGAGTTTTCTTGTTGTGGAAGATTACGTGGATAATAAATTCGAAATTCACCAAGTTGGTATGCAACTTCATCGATATCCGACATACCCTCTAATCTCTTATCAAGCAGTTGTTCATGAATCATCTAGTTAAAATTTGCCTACATTGATAGAAAATATAATTGTAAGTAATTATTGGTATGAATTAAATATGAGTTATGGGGAACAAAATAAGAAGGAAGCATGAATAACTCACTAGTTGTCGAATCTGTCGCTCCCTTGCGGTTTTTCTTGATCTTTGTTACATCGAGTCTACACATATCAACTTCTTATTCTTCACGCCGACACATAATAAGTACCAGTGTTTATAGTTGTCATGAATTGGTATATAAATCTAAAATTTTCAATAAAACAAGGATATAAGAAAATTTCATGGCAAATAATAGAAAATGGGTCGGTTTCAAATTAAAAAATAATACATTAGCTACCTTTGACAACCTACTAACATCAGACAAATATACTGAATAGTCCATTACCGCATTTAATATTGTGTAGTAAAACAAAAGTTCTTGTTCCTAAAAAGTTTAACAATCAAGATAAATTGCGATTAAAATTGTTTGTTTTATTATACTATATCATAAATATTGACTTTATATGACTTACTGAGACTCTAGGCGGAAGAAACCATGTCTTTGGACCTCCGAAACGAGATTTTCCCTCGTGTGTCATTGTGCATGCAACTATAGTTAATATCTACCAAGAGTAAAAATAACAATAAAATTAGTATCCGAGGTTTAAAAATAAAAAAATTAAAGTGCAATTTATAGTTTTACATTAGAATCTATCTGTCGCATAGGCTTAAGTGCATAAATATTCTTTTACAACTATATACACCTTCTTGTACTACTATTTTCTCACTATTGTAAACAAAAATATATAAATAATATTAACGCATGATGATATAAAATCACAAATATTTTTGGCATGAATACGTATATTAACATGATACGTATTCGGGGAAGCCATCAGCGTTATATAAATATATAGCTACCATTACTTCTTTTCATTAATGAGCATTTCTTTGGAAATTTCAAAAGTCAACTGAAATACAAATAAATATGAAATTATGGGCAAATTATTCATGTTGAACGAAATCCTAATTAAATAAATCTTACTTACTGGTATTATCAGTAAATGCATCCTTTCAACTTCGCATTTACCGACATCTAACTTAAACGGTTTTCCATCATGCACTACAATAATATAGACTATTTTTTAGGATTATTATGTGTAAAAAAAATTAAAATTCATAAAAAAAAATAAATTTTGACACTATTTTAACTGTGAAAATATGTTAATAAAAGTTTAAATCTTATTTTGACAAATATTGGCCGTAAAAAATAATTTGTTAGAAAAATTTGAGAATATATTTTTTGTGATACTTATTAATCGTCAAAAATACTATTTATTTTGACACTTATTGACCATAAAAAATTCTCAACAAAAATTTTTAATAAAGAATGAGATGAGATCTTGAAACTGAAAAATAAACTGAGATTTTGAAGATGAAGAATGAGTAATATGATCCTAAATTGAGAGTAGTGTGATGCCAAAATTGACGGAAATTGAGAGTAGTGTGATGCCAAAATTGGCGGAACTCAAGAAGAAAAATAATAATGGAGTAAGTTGAAAATAAATAAGTGTCAAAATTGAGGAGTAATTTTCTACAATCAAATTATTCATCAAAAAACATAGAAAATTTGATATTTGTGATATTTGTCAAAAATATATATTAATTTTTACACTTAACTATGACCGTTCAAAAAAATCATGTTAAAATAGCTCTCTCTTTTTTGTAGTGATGCTTAGTTGCCTGCATATTAAATGTATACATTATAGTTCTTCATTTTGAGAATTTTCAGTTTTATTTATCACAATTTTTTATTGTTCATATGTTACTATATTGACTTCCTATTAACCATGAAATTCGCAGTTGGCAAAGTTTAAAAAATACATAAAACAGAGATAACTAAAATATATTACTTACCCTATTGCCATTTTCTTTTTCACCTATAGAAATAGACATTACCCTATTTGAAAGAGGAGTTAATGTCTGGACCAAATTCTGAAACTCTTGTTGCATCATTGCTTGGACCTCTTGTTTCACCATCAAAATCTTCGAATTCTGTATTCAGATAAACACTGATATATAGGATCTAAGTGTAAATTGAAATGTTGACTGCTGAACAAATAAATTATCGAATGAGGTTTCCGTGTTCTCTTTGAAAAGAGTTTGGCTGCACAAGTGCGAACTTAAATTACAGTTAATGGTTTCTTCTGTTTAAAATTGTCATACTGGTCTCTTATTATAAGAAAATACAAAAAATATTTTTTACCATAAAAAGAATCTATTTAATTATTAATTAATTAACATAGTCCTAACATGTAAAAAATAAAACTAATAAAAGGACTATAAAAAAATTTGTAAGACAGTTAACTTTTATCGTTATAAAATTTTATATTTATTAATTTTAAATATTTATTTATGATTAAATAATTAATTTATGAATAAAAAATATTATTATAGTACGAATTTTAACTAATATGTATTTGATAAAGTATTGTATGTTTTACTTATATATTATCTCTTTTTATTTTCTTTTTATTCAGGTTTTTCATTTTAATTCCTATATTATATGTGTTTAGGGCAAAACATTTTAAGATACAAAAGTTATAAGGATAGAAAAATTTAATATACATTCGTTAGTACTCCTGAGAAGTTTAATTAAAGTCTTAAAAAATTAGAATTAATATCAAATTTTGTATGTCCCTAACTTTAAAAAATACTTTTAAATATGTTTTAAAATATGTTGTATATTATTGATGGGTTTGGTTTATTATATTATATTTTACGAGCCATTAATTTGACTAATTTAAACATATATATAAAACCACTACCTCAATTAAGAATATTTGTTTTACAAAGCCTATAAGCATTAAGATTTACATTTTATCAAAACTGACATCGTGTAATTTTTTAAGTACTATATATTTTACATTACAAATGACCTCTAGATACATTATTAAATTCATAATTTTTTATTGTACTCTGTAGGTTAAATGTGACTTTTTTTTTAATTAAATAAAATAAAAGTGATAATTTTACTTGATTCTCCTGAGTGAAATTCAAAAACACGAATTTCCTAAATCTATTAACTCATGAATCGTCTCAGGAAACATCTTAGATGGTATATAATTCATCATAAGATAGCATGATTTTTTTTTTTAACTAAACCATTACAAGGTAGTACATTTTATGTGCAACTAACTATCCCACACTCCCTAATATGATTAACCTGCAACAACCTACCTCATACTAATCTGACACGATTAATGTGAAAAATCTTAAATCTCAATTTATTATATACGTTTAGTTTATTTTGTCAATAAAAATATCTCTTTAAGAATTTATTTTACTATTTGAGTTCTTTAAAACATATTTCATTAGAGTTGTAATTTTTAAAAGTACAAAATAGTTTTTTATTTTAAATAAAAGTGGCATATTAGATTAGGTTAAATATGATGGGTAACATTTTCGTGATAGAGGAGAGAAAACACTTATGATCTATATATAACCATCATATTAAATTAAGCACTTGGGATATATATTTTATTATAAAAATAAACTAATCCATTTAAATTAAGAAATTGTAGTTAAATGTTTATTCTAAAATTTTCTTAAACCTAAATTATAATTAAAAATAAACAAAATTATCTAGTATATCAAACCAACTCGATTAAATGGAAAGAAGGAGCACTTTCGGTCCCACTTCCAGGTGGGAATAAAAATGCATGGACAGGAGCAACCAAAGTGGAAAAGCATGTGTTGTCCTATAATCAGTGTACGAAAGGGGTTGGTATCACACTCCTTTTACTGTTAAAGTAACATCTCCGTCTTTGCTATCTATGCTTTCTGGTCGCTAGACTCATTCTTCTACTTGACCTTTAACTACTCTGCTTTGAGCTAAAGAAAAGTTCAAAAATAGCTTTAGTTGCCGCTAAAATCGGATGTAATTTTTGTAGTGGTGAATTTCAGAATAGGTAAATTTTCCCTCTCCTTTGGGGAACTTAATAAAAGGTTTTTATTCAATCATAAAATATTAAAAAAATTTTAATTTTCAAAACAAAGTAAAATCACATTATTTGTATTCATATAATTAATATTATTTATTCGATTTAAAAAAATAATGGCTTAAAATAGTTAATTATTAACAACAAAACAAATACAATTGTATTTTTCTAAATTAAAATTTTTTAAAAATATATACTCTTATTATTTTAATTGTTTAATTTGAATAAATATATTTGTATTAATGAATAGAATTAAATACTTTTTTTGTCCCTAAAGTCTGAGTTGAAAATCAAAATTGTCCCTAACCCTTTTTTATTATTAAAATCATCCCCAACGTTTAAAACCTTATAAAATTATTATTTTCTACTTCAATTATATTTTTTTGACCAAATTATCCTTAATTATTAATAAAAATAATATTAAAAAAATAAAAATCCCACCCTACCCCCCACTCCAGCACACTAATTAATTTGAATATGGAAACAAAGAAGGTGTTAGACTCGCTTATGGGGAGGAGGGGTGCTTCACCTCGTTGTGGGATTAGAGGAAGCAGAACTCGGACCCTGCGAGTTGTGAATTACCCAGAACAAAAAACGGAGAGTCCGAATTCTACGTTTCAGATTTCAAATTCTATCAGCTGCAAATCAGATCATGCGATTTGTGAAGCAAAATTTCATGACCAAAAAACTCGCATGGTCCGAGTTGTGTATTCTGAGTTTTTTTAATTTTTTTTAACACAAATCGGACCCTCCGATTTGTGTACTCTGAATTTTTTTCAACTTTTAAACACAAATCGAACCCTCCGATTTGTGTACTCCCATAATTTTAAAAAACACCAACAATTACCATATTAAAATATATCACTCATTTTGCTTCCATATTAAAATTTTTTAGCCACTCCAGCATCTCTTCTTCGCTCTCTTCCCTCCCTCCCCCAATCCCCTTCCTCCTACACTCTTAGCCTCTTTGAACTCCCTCACTCCCCCACCCCAAACCCCATCCTACCATCATCATCAGTTCCCAACAAAAATTAAATCCCATCCCACCATCATCAGTTTCCAATAACCCTCCCTCATTAATTTCCTCTTATCTCTCTCACCTACATAGCTGCGCCGTCACCTCCCAACTGGTGCCAAAGAGCTTGCATCCGTAGCATACCGCTGCCTATCAACTCGCCGGCAACGACGACCACATCCACCACGAAGGGAGCCCAATCATTACTCCGCACAACCCGTACCCCTTGCCGTTCGTGGGTTATGAAGACGGTGGCTTTAATTTCGTAGGTTGAAGACGGTGAAATTCTGGACCATGGGAAGTTTATCATCCCAAAGCTCTTTTCTTTTTGGTGTCACACACCCTTATCTGGGTTCAATTTCTTTCCTTTCTCTTCGATTTATCCCCAAAATGGGTTCATTTGATCGGTTGTTCAATAGGAAAAAAACTCTTCATGATCGGTTTTTCTATTTTTTTTTAATTTCTTAACTTCATTGTCATTTCTTTGATTCATTATACTTTATTAGTACCTTAATTCAATATCACAATTTGGTGTTATTTATGTTCATTGAGTACTCTTTGATAGTGGGACTATGGGGTGTGGTGATATCATTTGCTATTCCAGGGAGAAAGCCAAAAGAAAAGAAAGTGAATTGACATCATTGACCTTGAATCTATGTTATTGAATCAATGCCATTGCTTTATTTATTACAATTGCAGATTTGATACTATGGAGACAGAAGAATATTACTGTGGGAATATTGTTAGTCAGAGAGTAGGAGGAAGGGGATTGAGGATGGGAGGGAAGAGAGCGTAGAAGAGATGCTGGGAGTGGGGTTGGGTAGGGTGGGGTTTTTCTTTTTTTAATATTATTTTTATTAATAATTAAGGATAATTTGGTAAAAAAAGTATAATTGAAGTAGAAAAGGATAATTATATAACGTTTTGTAACGTTAGGGATGATTTTAATAATAAAAAAAAGTAGGGGACGAATTCAATTTTCACCTCAAACCTTAGGAACGAAAAAAAGTACTTAATCCTAATAAATACAAGTAGATGTATTTAAAATATTTAAATTTTAATATTTTAAATAAACATCTTATTATTATTTTAAATTTTTTAAAATGATAATAAACGCTCGTATTATTGTAAACCATTTTAAAAGTAATACAAGTACATTCATTTAAAATTTTTGAATATAAAATAAATATATTTTTGTCATGTTAGAAAAACACAACATTTTAATTTAAAAATAATAGAATTATTTTAAAATAAACATACGCATATTCTTTTAATTGTGCTTTGATAGTATGGGGGTGTGGGATAGTTGCATATAAATCGTGCTATCCATAGTGGTTTAGGTGTAAAAAAAAAGTAAATCATGCAACTCTAGAATGAATTATATACAATTTAGTTATTATTTTTATAATTTGCGGTAGTAATTAAGGATACATGATTGAGATTTATCTGAAGGAAAGATTCCTCAACACATGCTGAAGCTTATGTGTCAAAAGATGAAGGAAAACGCGTGTCCCTCAAGAATGATGGCAACTGCAGCACTGGGGATGTTGCTTTTCAGAAGTTGTCGCAACTTGATAGATGTGTAGATAATCATTAAGAAAGGCTAATTAATTAAGTTTACAAAAGTAAAATTTTTTTGAATGTAATATTTGGTTTTTGGTGGAGTTGTGTTATTGGTCCGCTGGGCCTTGGAAGTTGGATTTTTGGTGGGTTATGGGAAGTGATAAAAACGCCATGGATATAATCATGGGCTCCGCAAAATATATGGAGGTTACATCACCCTAACAAAAGTAATGGGCCTTAGTATGAAAACATAATGGGATTGAAATTCTTATGTGAGTTGCAACAAAAAAAAAAAAGGAAATTCTTATGTGAAATAATTAAGTTTCAAGTAATTTATTAATAATTATAAACACTAATTATGTGTATACTTAATTAATAATTTATGTTATTATTTTAAATGATGGACATGATTAAATAATTTAATTATCTATCGAAGATAGTGAATAATTGATTCATGTTTAACTTATTAATAATTATAACAATTAATTATTATAAATATGTATATATTTATTTAAGAAAAAATTTATATTAATGATGTATATTCATTATTTAAATAATAATTAATATACATAATTAATACTATATCAAAATTAAATATTTTTGTTAGTGTTAAGTTAAATTATAGTTAATAAAATTTATTTACGTAATAAAGTTAAGTTAAATATTTTTGTAAACGGATGACAGCTGAACTTTATCAGTAGAAACTAATGTAAGTGGAATCATCATGATAATATGTTTTTCACAAAAATGTTATTTGTGTAGCTACATTATCCTGATTACTAAGATCAAATTATTCTACTTTCGCATGCACTCAAATTACTTACTTTTCAAAAGCTATAAATTAGTAAACCAACTAGAGATACGGTTGGAGTTTAGGGTTGATGAGAAAGGGTTTATGGTATAGAGTTGGACAAACATGGTTAAACTTTGACGGTGTACGATTTAGGAGTTATGATTTAGAGTTAATAGGTTTTGTAAGTTACATTTTGGAATTTATAGTTTATGTTAAGGTTGCGAGAACCGGACCGGTCAATAAATCGGTAAAATTACTGGTTCAATGATTTATTGGTTCGCCTGGAGTTTAACCGGAGTTCAACCGGTTTAATTAAATATTAAATAAAATAATTAAAAATATGTATATAACTTTGAATATATAAATTCAATGATTTCTACGTTAATAAAATTAAAAATTTCACAATTTCACATCATAAATTATACATAATTTAATATTAAAAATTCACAAACAACTTCAGTCATCAATGTTCATAACAAAAAAACAACCATAGGCCCAAGGCATGACCCAAATTGCTTTCATTTACACAACCACAGACGATTTCTTCTTGCACATCACCTCAAGCAGATTTTCTAACATCCACTTGTAAGAACTGACACTCTCATCAAATAATAGACCAAACCCAAAGATCGTGGTTTGCTTGCGGTTGTTAGACCCTGGAAAAATCACAAAGAGGTTATGTCAAGAATCCGACGCTGATAATGGTTTGTGTTGGTGGAAATTGGCGGGACAGTGGTCGATTGTGAATGTGTGGTTGGTTGTACAGTGTTTAGAGTCTCTTGCAATATGAACTTACTGATAGACCGAATGTAGCTGATAAAAGGCTCTAGGGTTAGAAGAAAGTTAAGTAGTAGTCCGACAGCGGACTCCATAGGTATCTTCACTCGACCACAGTTACTTTGTAATAACTTTGTAGTTGATGGAGAGTGTGATACAACCCCCTGAATCGTGAGATCTTTCGATTAAGGATTCATGGTCAAAAATTTGGGTTGCAGAATTTAGATATTAGTGTTGATGACCATGGGTTACTGGTCAGAGAGTTCGAGGAAGACGGCTAGAATGTGACGGTGTAAGATTTAGAGGTTACGTTTTAGGGTGTATACTTTTAGGATAGTAGGTTTTATAAATTACATTTTGGCGTGTATAGTTTGTATTGTAGGATGTTGAATGAAATAAATTATCTCAATGTTGCAGGGTTAAAAGTTTTATTTTTGAAATTTGTATACACGGGTGTCACATCCAGGGACGGATCCAGAAAGTTTAATATGAAGGGGCCAAATTTCAGATAATTTGTTTTATTCTAAAAAAATAACTAACGTATAATTATCATAGTTAGTTTTTTAAAGATTTATGAATATTAAATTAATTAAGTGAAAATTATGAGTAAATAAAATAATTAAGACATAAATATAATTAATAATAAAAAAATAATACGTATAAAATTACTAGATTACATAATATTTTGTATTTTTTTAAACACATATGCGATATATCTAAATATAGTTTCTAAAAATTTTACGAGAGTCGAGATCACTACTCACCCCCTACTAGGTCCGTCCCTAGTCACAACACTTATATTTCGAAATTTAAATAATAATTAATATACAGATTTAACCTAAATCAACATTAAATAATTTTGTTAGTGTTAAGATTAAGTTATAATTAATTAAATTGCTTTACATGAATAAATAAATTTAAGTTTTAAGACTTAGAAAATAATCTAACATTGTTTTTGTATATTAAATAATTTGAGAATTCAGTAACATCTTGAGTTATAGGTTGGTTATTATTTTTATATATGATGTTTTTAACGTTTATATTGTTAAACAGTAACTTATTTTTAATAATCTGAATCTACATATATTATTGTACAAAAATGGTCACTGTGTTCATTTTAATAGAACCAACGTAGTTAAGAAATAATAAGAAATAATGAAAGAGACTCCATATGGCATAAATGAATTGTTTAATTACTGTCACAAATACCAATGTAGAAGTAATTACTAACAGAGTATATCGATGTGTAGATTATATGGTTTTTTACGTCAAGTGGTATTTAGAAAGCAAGTAAGTATTAAAGTTATTCATTACCAATGAGAAAATTTAATTTTCAGTTAATTATCAACTACTTAACTAGTATAATTTAAGTAATTATCTTCATATTTTGATTTTATGTAATTTTTTTCTATTTGTAATAATTAAAATTTAAAATATCATTATTATTAAATAAATTTTTTATCAAAAACTTTTTTTTCACATGATTCACGAAAAAGATATTTTTATTTTAAATTGTATACAGGTAACATAATAAAAGCCATATGTTTATTGTATTTATGTATTAGCACGTAATAGTTTTTACTAAAAGACATCGACATTATTGCTAATATTTTACATGTAACATCGATTAAGATACGTGGACACGAATGACTGGACAGCATGAGTTATTAAATGTTGTAACCCACTATAATCAAAGAAGTTTAAGTGCCAACAAATTAAATACATTGAAGGAAAATGAATGCAGGTAGTATGATGATGAATGGTTGCACCGGTGGTTTTGACGGTTCAGTATGCTGGAAACTTCAGTAAGCTTCCTTTATAAGTCATTTCGTTTCACGTTTGTTCTGCCTGAAAAGAAACCCACTTAAGGTGCTGCATAGATGGATTCTGGTCGGTTCCGTTACTACGTCGTTAGGAGAGGACGAAAGCTAGGCATTTACACCTCTTGGGAAGAATGCAATCAACAAGTCTATGGCTTCAAGGGGAGTCAATTAAAAGGCTTCATGGTAAGGCGCGAGCCGGAGG
Source organism: Arachis duranensis (assembly GCF_000817695.3). Lineage (NCBI taxonomy): Eukaryota > Viridiplantae > Streptophyta > Magnoliopsida > Fabales > Fabaceae > Arachis > Arachis duranensis. Next base: position 80,134,552 of record NC_029780.3, on the reverse strand, counting down.
AGTGGCTGAGTTTGCCAAGACAAGACCCAGTTGGTGAAGATACTGCCCCGGAGCCTGAAGATTTGGTGTTAAGCTTTGGAGCTATGTCCGTCGGAGACTCTGGCAGCGTTACCGGAGACGAGAGCAGCGGATCTGTGGCCGCCGGGACGGACTTGCTGCCTCAGAAGCCAGGTGCGTGTAGCTTGTGTTTATGGTTTGTTTATTTATTTATTTTGTGTATGGTAACCATCGGTGTTGACCTGGATGTCATGTGTTGTGCAAAACTGTTCCTAGATATGGTGCCAGAGTTTGACCCCAAGGCGTTCGTCATAATGGAAGACATGGAGCAACTTTTGTTACAGGTTTGTGCTCGACTTGAAGTTGGACCGCTAGTGTTTTTCATGCGTGATGTCTTTCGCAGCGAAGGAAAGAAATATCATGGGTTTGGGGTTTCTTTGCAAAGCACCGCGAAGGGGATAAACTTTTTCGTTTCAGGGCGGTTGTCGACTGATGAGGGACTGGCAAGGCAGGATGCCGCCTTCATCACTTTGGAACGACTCCTTGAAGAGGCGGAGGTGAAAATTTTTGACTTCAATTTCCAAGTTGTTCTTCGATACAAGGAGGACCTTGCTGAGGCACACCGCATAGCAAGGTTGTCAGCCACAGAGCATGTAATGATGCTGGAGAAAGAGAACGCTGAGCTGAAGCAAAGGTTGAGCCTCTACAATCAGATGTTCATGTAGGCAGGAAGAATGGCTTTCGTTGTGTCCGGTTTGTGATGTCCCTTTTGTGTGCTTTTCACTACTTTTGTCTTTTAGTATTCACAAGAATGAGGAAGCTAAAAATTCCAAGTTATGATATGTACCTCAGTTTCAACATGGATTCTGTTGCAGAGAACATTGTTTTTCTCCTTTAGACTGTATTTATTCCGTTAAACTTACTTTACATGACGTCGGCGAAGTTCATTATTCCATTAGTTTATTTCCTTTCGGTTCTTATTTAATGGTATTTATTGTCATAGCTTAAGATTGTGTCTCCGATTCATTTTAGGGTTTAATTTTGTTCCCGGTTGAAGCAAAGTTTGATGTTAAAAGTTTAAATTTTAGTGGCACAAGGCTTTCCTAGTTATTAAGTGATAACCGTTACAGTGTACGAAGTTTCTGTACATTAAAAAATTAAACTTAATTACTAATAGGGTTTCGACGAAGATAAGTAACATGAATAACAAGTCATCGTTGCTGGCCTTATTCTGTTTCAGGAAGACTGGGTGGCATCACCTGAGATTGAAGGGTTATCTTTGGGGTTTAAAGGATAAGTTATGAAGACGTGATGGAAACCCCGATTTCGTAAATAACGTGCATCTCTAGGAGGAGGCGTGTTGAAGGGGATGAGGGTCACATAGCCATCTTTTCAGAAATCAGACGTGGGTCAATCCTAAAGACCCTACACTGCTGACGGTCACATCCAACGACTCAATTGGTTGATGTATTTCTTTTAGGCGGAGTTATCGTGGATTCTAATGAATAATCTCATTGATTAAAACAAAAAGAAGCTTCCGCGGAAGGTTTGTGACGATGTTGGTCATTTCGGTTTGAATTGGAATTGAGTTTTCCATTGCAACAGAACTGGATAGTAGAAAATAGTCGGTGAAAAGATATTTCGATAAGTATTTGTCGCATGTTTTGAACCACCAAATGGGCAACTACGTTTTGAATGTAACCGCTTTTTAAAAATTGCTTTTCGCGTATAAGTGATTCTTTGCTTACATAATTTGTATTTAGTCATTTTGACTGAATTTAAATTTGAAAAAGTGAATACTGTTTCTGTTATATTCATGTAAACAACTTTTAAATAAATAAGAAATTAATCACTAAAACGGTATAATACCAAATTATGCTATTAATATGTTATGTATAATTAATATAGGTTTTATATCCTTTAAGTATTTGATATACAGTATTTTATAATCCATCAAGATATTTATAAGTGTTTAATATTTTTTATTATTATCATAATAAAACATTATACTTATTTTTAACACTTAAACAAGTTTTGGAAATTCAAAATTTGTTAGGCAAATTTTATATGTTGATAAATACTATTTCCCTAACAGATTAAGAATTAACATTCACCCTAGTTCATCCTAACACATCCTATTATCATCATTACCCTAACTCCTTAGACCATGCCGGTCAAATCGAACGAAACCATTGATTAGACATGGAAGAAGGTGTAGCAGGTTTCTATCTCCCCAAATGTCTACTCACAATTTTTGTGGTCTCGATAAGCTAATTTGCTGCTACTTTTGAGATAAAAAAAAATATTTCCGTCATGCTTAAAGCCCATCTAGTCTTTGATATTTGATTTGTGTTATTTTCCTAAGGGATTTAAGTTACGTTTGGATTCCGAGCATAAAAGAAGCACGTTGGGACGTAACCGGGCATTGATGTTGGTTCTCTACATATTGGGCCTCCCTATACCCAATGGGTTCCACTATGACCCAACATGGTGTTACTAACCAAAATATAAACGCAAATTCCGTGCCTCGTTATCGTATGTAAAGTTATTGTAACGAAGTCACAGGAAATGAAGTTCCTGACTTTGGATGAGCAGCAAATCAACTCCATGAAGGATAAGAGTACTCTGCTCAACAAAGAGGGGGACGCCACGGACGTCGATGTCTCTCTAGCAAGGTATAAGTAGAGACTTTCGATTTAATGTAACTGTTTCAAGTTAGGGCCTCGTGCCCCTGTTACAGGATTGCCATTAATTTTTTTCCATACTTATCAGCGTGGTGGCTAAAGGGGCGGACGATGGGGGGAGATCACTTGAGGAGAAGATGTTGACGGTTTTGAACACGGTTCAGGAGGTAAATATAACATATTCCTTGAGGTTTTCTTTTTCATAGTTTAGACTTCAACATTGGGTTTTTCACGCCTCAAATATAACTACTGTTTGAACGCAGCATGTTTTGGAGGACAGGGAGGTGACGAAGACTATTCTGAAGACTCACAACGACCAGTTATGGACCATTACCGACTTACTGGCAGATCATGGTAAGGCCATTCAGTCATTGATATCCCTTGTTAATACGAGGGGGTATGACCAAGTTGGGGAGGAAAACTCCAAAGCACCGCTCGCTGCCTCTTTCAGGACTGGTAAAAGAAATCCAGGTAATGTCAATAAAAAAGTAAAAGATCCACCGGAAAAGAAATCCTCCAAGGGCCGAAAGTTCCATGCTCAAAGGACGCGCTCGAACGAGAAGTTGGCTTCCTCAACCGAAAGGAAGCCTCGACGCTGTACCGTTAAGCGTGAGGAAGCACCCAGTGAAGCAGCAACAGGAAAGACGAAGGCCATGTCAATGAAGGTAACATTATATTTTTTAACCAATGGGGTACATAATATACGTCTGCAATTTTTTAAGTCTCCTCATGTATTGCTTTGTCGTTGTTGCTTTACTCTGCAGAGGAAGCTTACGTTTGAGAATCTGGATTCCACATCCTCAGCTGGATCTGAGTTGAAGCAAACTGAGCCGGGGACTCCTTTCACCTACCACACTCACCATGGTCACCACGGCGCTGAAGACATGCCTCGGGTAAGACTCTCCTCGACGATATGCATGGTTAAAACACAAATCACCTATTGTGGAGCACTGCTTTGTTTTTCTGATCGAGCTGTATTTTCTTTTACTAGTGCCTCAACCTATCCTTTTGACCACCAGAAGGAATGCACTTCGTCGGGAAGGAACTCGCCGTTGCAGCATACATATTCTCGTCGGACCTGGACAACAGGTGCGTATGGGGATTAGGCCTAGTAAATAATGTGGAAATATTGTCCTCTTGGCGCTATTCTTTAGTTAACATTCCACACTGTTACGCAGAGAGGTCCTTGTACATGACGAGAACTCCCGTGGAGACCGGGATGCACTGCTGACACTCCGGCCGGGTCAGATGATCGTCGACGATGTAAGTATGAATTCCCTTGTGTCAAAACCCTAAGCCGAGGACCAAACTAACTGGACCTCCGATAACGATTTAGATATATAAGCATTTCATGAATATGCAGGTTATAAACCTTGCTTGCACTATGTTAACGCATGAAAATAGGAAGGAGTCCTGGTTTCTTCCGACGACCTTTTCTATACGTCTAACGACCTCACCTATATTTTCATTAATTCAACCTCCCCTCATTAGTATTAACCGTGGTTTTTATTTTGTTGCTACTTCTCTTGCAGCAAGTTGCTCTTAGCCCGGTAAACCACAACATCGACACCTTCGAGTTTATCCGCAATAGGTTCATGGGATATGCAGATGACTTGTGGATGGTGAGTTCTTGATCGCATTAAAGTTTTTTGTGTTGTCTGTTTTTCTAGCAACTCTAATCGTGAATTTATGTGAATGTTGGGCCATAGATATATGTACCCATGCACAGAGACAACCATTGGTTTTTAATGGTGGTAGACCTTGTCAACTGTAACTTGCTTTATCTCGACTCCGCCAAGGACAGCGACCGCCGGGATGCAAGGGTCTCACAGATGAAGTTTGTGGTAAGAGTAACCGAACCTCAAGAGTTCACCGTAGCCATATGTTGCCTTTGCATATTACTCTTAATCACTTTTGGAAATGCTGCTGTTTGGTTAATAACTTACATGACTTATTCATGGTCTCAGGCCTTCTTTCTGGAAAACATGCTAGAGGATAAGAGATTTTGGAAGAACGAAGAACATTTCAAACCACACCCATCAACTTTTGATGTTTCGGAGCCCCCAATAGGCCAGCAACCTGAAGGATCGTAAGCATCACCATATATGTTGCCCGTTACTCTGCATTTGCATTAAGGGATGCATCTGCATTAACTATTCCCTAATTTGGCAGTACACCCATTGCTGATTAATTTATGCTTGTTAATAACGCGCAGGAATGACTGTGGGGTTTGGGTTTGCCAATGGATGATGTTGAATTGGGTGTGAGGAAACGTTGAATTGGAGGTATCTTATATAAGGACTCAGTTTCATAATCATAATTTAATTGAGTCCCAACCCATTCCACATCCTTATTTAATTGTAATTGTTCCGTAGGATGTCAACGATCACACAAGAATGAGGCTTGCACTAGACTTGGTGATGGGACCTTATAATCCTATTGCTCATGACGTAGGTCGCAGAGCAGTTCGTCACTGGGATATTCAGATTAAACGGTCCACTAAGAAGGAAAAAAAGGGGTCGAAAGAAAATTGCTATGGCAGTAGATTCTCCTAGCCAGAGCATCACAATTTGACATGTCCTACTTATACTAGTTGCATTTCTATTCCTAAGTCTCATGATCTACATCCATGGAACTTTAAGTATTTTGACAGCGTATTAGGAACCTAATATGAAACTAGTATGTGATATTAGGCACCATAATATGCTTATTTTGTAAAAATAGTATGAGGAATATATTTTGATATAGCTCTAAGAATGTTTTGGTTGAAACAACCTAGAATTATTGGAATGTACAGTTCAACGTAAAGGTTCCTCTTGTGACGGAAAGGAGAATTCTATGGTGCTTACAGCAAAAATAAGCATGATATACTTACCTTACGTGTCAATTGCTGAGAATTGAAGGCAATTTTATTTTTAAAATTAAAAAAAATTAAACTAAAAGATAAAGTTCTAATATAAATACGTGAATGAGACATACAATCATACATCACCTCAATCCACAATATTTTCAATTTTATTGGAGTTGATGCATTTAGACCCATTATAAAAAAAATGAGATAAATTATTAGTTATGTTTGAGTAAAAACTGAAATTAAATTAATGCACATGAATAAAAATATACATTAATTTAATATTTATTAAATTATTTGATTATTTTTTTAATTTTTATAATTTTATTAAATTTATAATTAAATTATAATAATTTTTTAATTAAATTTTCATATTAATTTTAATTCGTAATTACGTTTTTTTTAATTTAAAAATATTAAAATTAGCGAAATAACTTTTTACAAATTAAAAATGCCGACAATTAAAAATTTATTAAATCTTTGAACACATTTTTTAAAAAAAATATTTTATTAATTTATATTTTTGACTTAATCGTTTCCGGTTTAATGTGGCCACTAATAATTTCACGGCATGGTTATCCTGAAACGTAACTCTCATAATGCTTTCATTCCCATGGAAAACCTTGTCCACAGAAATCTTATTCATGACCGAACAAAAAAAATTATAAAGCCATTAAATTCAACCTTTCCCGTACATAGCTTGCACTACAGTGATGGGCTTTCATACCGGATCCATCAATTCCATACACATGTTGAGAAATAGTAGTATGAAAAGAAACAACACCAATCCACGGGAACCTAAAGAAGCACGAATTGTCTGTCCATGAAAATACCCAAAAACAAAAATTAAAAACCAACTCTTCTATCCAACAAAAAATAAAAATAACAAACAAGCATAACTTCAAGGACTGAAATAGCAACCGACAAAAAAAAAAAGCGGATTCAGTTAGCAACAGATAAGGGCTCCATTTAAATTGGCGTTGCCCATATACAAAGAAATATTAGGAAAAGGGTCATTCTCGAACCAGACGTCCTTGCACCCTCTATCAACATACTGCGTAAAATTGGCAAGTTGTTAAATGAATCCTCCTATCGAATGCCAAATCCCACGATGCATCTGCAAGGGAATAAATTACTGATCATATATATAATCATCTAGCTCATATGAAACTAAACACTATCGAGCATGAGGAGTTAATGATCTGTTGAGCATGTAATACATAATGGAAAGTTAACTAGTATCCTACCATGCCACCAACTATTGAGCCCAGTTAACCCACGAAGGACTGAATGTACGATAACAACCACACAGACATAACTTAGATAACAATATACTTATGTTAACGTTCAGCAATTCTTGCCGCCAGTGGACAGCACACTATATTTGGCCTTAACCCCTTACTACTGATCATATATTCCTTTCATAATTTTTCATTCTAAAATCATACCTTAACCGTTGTTGCTTTTCGGAACCCTTCAAACTAGTCCGCATTGAGTTTGCCCCTGGGTTCAGCACATAGATTATCATCGACGATAGACTCCCAGTCATCGTTGAAGATTACGCAGGTGGCATTAATTCCCCCACATTCCTCGGCCTGTGACCAAAAAATAATACTAAACAGATGCATTTTTTCAACTTTAAACATTTTCAAATTAAGCTTACAAATTAAATAAGTAACCTGATCAGGATTTTGTCTACCGGCACCCCTGTTTGGGCAGTTTCTCTTTGTGTGTCCCAAGCCCTTGCAGCCGGTGCAACGCCTCCTTTTACCAAGGGCCTTCTTCTTTGGAATTTTCGGGGCACCCTTTGTCTTAGAAATAACTGGATCTCTTACAACCGGATTGGCTTCACGAACGTTCTCTTCGGTCCGGTGCATGCTAGAACCGAATGCCCTACAGTCCATCTCCAGCTCTTTACATAAACTTTCAATTCCACGCATAGTCTTCTGGAAAATGGACAACCTTTGTGCCCCTAGGAAAAACAGCCATTGCGAGGCGGAATGGAGAGCCCCGTGACGAAGGATGACACCACGCTCACTATAGTCCCCCCAATTTTCTGTGTACTGCTCAGCGGACTTTGCATCAGTTCTCCACCTACGCAGAACTATATTGTCGGGAATCTCCTTTGAGTGCTCTGCCTTCATGACGAAAAACATGTGCTTGCATGGATAACCATGCTTCTTCCAGAAATTACACTGGCAACTTAACTTCCCAGTTGACCGTCCAAATGATGACATTATGTGGACATCAGGTTCTTCGTACTCCTCTAGCGTGTATATCATGGAATTCATGATCCTCCTTCTGCTAATCAGGATCAAGGCACCAACCCCTTCGATCTCCTTCTTTACATCACCATAAACTTCTCTGGTGTACACCGAAGCGGCATGTCGTTCAAGACTTCTCAGGCATGTTGTCATGACCGGAACCGAGTTTATGGATTGAAACTGGAGCAGCATTTCCTTATTCCGATATTCACGGGCAACCATCTCTAAGCATTGCACCAGCTCAAAAATTGTGTGGGTGGACTTGGAAAACTTGTTTACATATGCGTTAATTCCTTCACAGCGGGATGTGGTCCGGTACCCCGCGCAGAACTTGTCACGAAGATAGCTACTTGCCCACATCTCCTTTTTCTCATACATCTGGCACCACCACTGCTTCTGGCCGAGTCCATAGTCCTCGGCAACTTGCTCCCATTCCGACTCGAATACATCTGTTGCCATGTCCGCGTACAACCATCTTCTGAACAGCCCACATAATTCATCATCCTTGACATTCGATGTGACGTTCTTCTCCACATGCCATGCACACAAGCGATGCGTCGACTCGGGGAGGACTTCAGAGACAACCTTTATCATAGCTTTGTCCCCATCTGTCACCACTACAGATGGCTTCTTACGGCACATGATCTCCATCAAATTCTCCAGCATCCACCGATAGGACGCCAGACTTTCATCAAGCAACAACCCAAACCCGAATATGGTGGTCTGCTTATGATTGTTTGATCCTGAGAAAATAACAACCGGCCTCTTGTATTTATTTTTCCTGTAGGTTGAATCGAACGCCAAAACATCACCAAAGAATTGGTAATCGACTCTGCTAGATCCGTCGGCCCAAATCAGATTCGCGAGCCTGTTGTCAGAAGTCACGTTATATTTTGCGATTGCCATGGGGTCTGACTCGGCTTTTCCCTCTAGATAAACTAATGCAGAATTTGCATCGCCATCAGCTACTTTAATGCGCCGCATTTTGTCAGCATAGTTGTAGACATCCTTCTTTAGGAACCCCAACATCGAATATCCCCCGACCGTACCAGCCATGTACCCTACAATCTTAGAGGTCACAATACCATGAGCTTGCATACCGGCTATCTGAGTCTTTGCAACTTCCGTTAACCGACGATGATTGGCAATCAGGTGCACCATTCCAGCCGGTGTCAGGTCATGATTGTGTTCGGTTACTAACTTCCTAACCTTCCAATGCTTATCATTTTTGTCAAAATAAACCGATAACATTGCCTTGCAGTTGGTTCTTGTTTCCGGTTTGTGTACCCTTGTTCGGTCAACCCTGTCGTAGTGTTTACGCTCCCTCAACCCTTCCTTGTTACAAAAAAACCTGCACCTTACAACATTCCCGTCACAGTCTTTTCCGGAGTCACCCTTTCGCACCTCGAATCCATGCAATTTTCCGAAACCCCGATAGAACTCATATGCATTTTCAATGCTGTCCCATACCTTCTTGAGGATGTCATCCACACTTAGTCCAGCGAGGTCTTCCAAATCAGAATTTTCTACTTCGTTAGCATCACCATCACTCCCTCCACAATCAGCATCCGCCTCGCTCAAAGACACCTCCATTGAAATAGTTTACCTAATTCAATATTACATAACAAGAGGATATTCCCACACAGTGAAAACTAAACCCAACAAACATGCTTACAACAAAACAATACTTCGCTAAGCAATGAATCACCTATTCCAAGAACATTCTTACAACAAAACAACCTAACTTTGATGACCTAGCTTTCATGACGAAGTTTATATCCAGGACATCAAACATAGTTTTCGCAAGGTTTCCTATTTGAGCATTCGTCACAACAACTAGGAGACCTGGAGCTAGAAAAAAAAAGGCATACCCACATCAATAGTTTCAATACTTATCACAAACAAATCTGAATTCCAGCAGAAATAAACCCCAACAACCACAACAGAACAGCATCCACATTTTGAATAGGCCAACACACAAAAATTGACTTCCATAACAAAACAAACCATTTTTGTATATACTGTTGTGCAGATTTTGTTTTCCCATTTAGAGGTACAAACCATTCGGTTTACAAGAAACCAATCATCACCAAAATTCAGCAATAATAACCCCGATAACACTAAATACAATAACACACTGTACCAAGTAATCAACTACAGGACCTAAATGCATACTCCAAGAAATAACTTCGCACCGCCCTAGCAACTTCGCAAATTACATCATCATCAACCCTACAATCTACCAAAGTTTCAACTTAGCAACTTCACAGACAGAATATCAAAACAAAAGATATAAATTTGGAAATTAACCTACTAACAACAACAACATGAGAGCTACCAAATCCAGAACTTCCGAAAAACAGTGGTACATCTTCCAGAACATACTAATGCCAGTGGAGTCATCTTGCAAGGGTATTAACTTCTCTGCAAGCATGCTATTTGTGCAGGTTAACTTTCGTAACTAGTAACATCCACTTACTTTAATTTCTCACACAATTAACTTACTAACTATCCAACTGCTAGCAATTATGAAGCCACCCGGTCACATGGTAATACCACTTCATCATGCATGTCGAGTGTAGTAAAATTATAACTATAATAACATACTTCACAGCTAAACAACCACCTCAAACAGGAGAGACAATATCTTTGGTATACTTTATTTCATTGTATTCAAAATATCCAACCAACTACTGATTCAAAGACTTACTTGTTTTAATAGAAATCAAGACGTGGCAGACTTTGAATCAGAGCACTCTTCTGGTCTGGGTGTATTCTCTTCTGGCAGGCGTTGGGAAACTTAACCAGGCAACACAATACACCGGTTTCTCCACCGGGTGTGGCTCTCGCTTAGGTCCCAGCGTTGGGAGGCGACAGAGAGGGTTGGCTTCAGGGCAACGAGGGAATGCGAAGTCGTTTAAAATACAGCCACCGGGCGTCACCGGACGAGACGTGCACGACGCAGAACTCCGACAGAAGACGCGAACAAGATCGGCAATCGCACGACGGCTTCAACGCGCCTGAGGAGACAAGTACGTGGGAGCACGAGCTACAATTCGGAGTTGCAATCCTACACGTTTTTGACACCTCGATCACCACCGAAGCCACATATGCAGAACGCCGGCGCACTATAACCTCCACGAGAGCTACGGCTAGGGTTTCAATTTTCTTATAAATTATTAAATTTCATTAGCTTCATACAGGACGGTTGGGGGCACTTCACAGGTGACGGAGAAGTGGGGAAAAACTGACGGGTTGGGCCATTTTCTTTTTTGTTCCTTTGGGTATAATATTTTCTCCAAGCCCATCACTTCTTCCATCTAACTGAGGCCTCATCATAAAAAAACATAAAACCAATTCCGTTTTATAGGAGTTAATCTCCAATTAACTTCCATACTGTTATATATAATCTATTTAATTAGTCAACCTCGATTCCCGTACTATCACTGACTGTGGGACCTTCTGCTGCACCACATGCCTTCCACTTCAACACATGCAAAAAAAAGTAATTCTTCTAACAGGACACGTGTTTCCACCATCTTCAGACATGCAACACTCACACCTGCTGAAGGATCTTTCTTTCAGCACACTAGCATCTCCCTTATCTGAAAGATACATCACAAATAGCCTCTTGAGTGGTCATGATTCTATTACGCTCATTTTTCCATTCAACTTCTTTTTTTTTTTGCATTGAATTTAATCTTTAAAACAATAAAAACACATAAATAATGTCAGATTGATAATTAAATAAATTAACAATCAGATTAAAATCTTTAAATAATTGTTAACACATACACATAAAAAGACACATGTATGGTATGGAACGAATAAATGTAAAGAAAATTGACGTTACGACCTCTTTGAACTATTCTTAATTGCACGACCAGTCATGGTGCCGCATTGTTCGTAACGTGAGTGGTGAAAAATGGTGGTTAACGAAAAAATAAAACAAGTAAATGAAAATGCTGAGTAGTATTAACACAAATTACTCGAAGAGTTATTTGTAACATTTTACACTCTCGTTTAAAATTTGAAAAGTTATAATCTCTAAATAATAAAAGGTTTAACTTAAGTTTTTTATTTTTAAATTAAAGCAAATACGTATACAAAATTTGTTACAAGATTTTAACGGTGACCTTCAACGATTTTCAAATTAAAATTACTTTTTACACAAACGTGCCAAAGTGTTAAAATTTCAATTTAAAAATTTTGAATTTGAAATTTTATTTTAAATTTTAAATATAATTAAGATGAATTAATTGATTAATTTTGCCATAAATTAAAATCTAGATTATCATTTAATAAAAAAAGTTGAATATTAGTTCTCTATAATTTTTATTATTTCAGAAGAATACATAATATTAATTAACAAATACATTAATTGCAATACTAAAATTGTGTTTACAAATTATCAGACCTTTAAAATCAACTCTATTTTGTAATTTTTTTAATTTCTCCAATTCATCCCAATCCTGTACTTATTATTGATTTGAAAAAAAAGTAAACGTTGAGAAAAAACCCAAAAAAAAATCAAAAGGAAAAAAATTGATCTCTCGTTGTCATGATGTCATGTGAAATGTGGGATCTTTATGACTATTAGACTAGGAGTGTTCGCGGTGCGATTTGGTTCGATTTTTTAATGAAAAGTCATCCGATCGAATGTTATATTAATAGTGCGGTTTGGTTTGGTTCGATTTTTTTATTAAGCCCATCCGAACCAAACCAAACCAATTAAATTCGATTTGATTATGTTCGATTTGTTCGGTTTTTAAATTGTTTTGAAAACCTTTCCTATTCTAATCATCAAATCATATCTAGGGTACTAAAATAATTAACAATTTTGCAAAATCAGTATATGCACATGGAACAATGATCAACTTATAAATCACTAACAAATTAACAGAAGTACAACAAATTAAAATCATTTTAACAATTTTTGTTGCAAAAACAGGAGAAGCAGATAGAACAATAATCAACCTGAATTGAATAAAAAAAAAATCAAGAAATACAATCAAATTAATTCCAAAAATTTTGCAAAAATGGTGCACCAATTCCAAACTGAATCAAGAAACAGAAGCAAACTAAGTAAAAAATACAACCAAACTAATTCCAAAAATGTTCATGTGGTGCACCAATTCCATAAATTCTTCCTTTCACCTAAGGTGTACATATCTGCCTGCAGCACAAGTAAACTCAAGAATTACATAAAATGGTTTCAAACAGATTATATGCAACAGAGGTTATGAAAAAGTATAAAATAAATGGTCGGAATCATATAATGGTGAATCTTTTACACCTTCTCATCAATCTTAGGCCATCCTTGTTCAATTCCAGGAGCTTCTCATCAATCATGTAATGGTGAACAGCTTCGTGAAAGTCAGCTTCGTGAACAGCTTCCAAAGTTTTCCTCTAAACTAAAAAGTTCAAAATCAACCCTAAACCAGAATTTTCCTAAATCAAAACAGAACAAAAATTTTTAAATTAAAAAACTAAATTAGAATCAACAACTCAACCATAGAATCAAGAACAAGCCAACCACAAATAAATTAAATAATGATCAAGAGCAGAAACACAACAACAAATAAAGAGCAACAAATAAAATAAGCAATGCTCAGTGAACTAGCAATCAGAACAATGAATCAATAACAAGTACAGCAATAAAACAATAGAACAGGATGGATGGATGTTCCGTTGTGCTCAATAACTGTTTAATCTATGTCAACTACTTGTTTGTTCTTATAATTATGCATTATGAGTTTGGATCAAAGAACACCTAAATCACATGATTATTATGTTGATGACAATAACTTTTCTTTGTTCTTGTTCACCATAAACAACTACCCTATGTTGGCTCTCTACCCTTTTTTATGTTGAACCTTTAAATTCCTTTTCTAGTTAATAGAAGAATCTAACAATGATGAAGTTAGTTCAGAGACTGAAGAGCGGTATGATAAATATTTAAATAATTACATACCTGACTCGGAGGCAACCACCCAAAACAAGGAAGAGCTTTCTATGTTAATTGTTAAGGACATCCTCTGAGCTTGGACATTGAACCATGAACAGTGAACAATATAACAACGATCAGAAGCAATTTCAGGAAATCAACAACAAGTAAATTAAACCATGAACAACAATCAGACGCAATTTCAGTAAATCAACAACAAATAAATTAAACCATGAACAAAAACCAGCAACAAATATATACTGACAGAAATTGAACAACAATATACAAAAATCAACAACAAATTAAACTAAGAACAAAAATCAGCAACAAATATACACTGAAACAGAAATTAAACAACAATGAATCAATGATTATTGAACAGAAATTGAATACCTGAATTGGAGGCGCCATGACTCGATGGCTGGGTGGCGGGTGCTGTCCGCGTCTCTGTGAGGCCAGAAATGATGCTGTGGGTAGCTGGGTGGTGCTGTCTCCGCGAGGCTAGAAACGATGTTGTCGGTGGCGGGGGTGGTGCTGTGCTGCCCTGTTGAGTCAGTGGGCGACGGCGTCGTGCTGTGCTCTCTCTTCTGGGTCAGTGTTGTGCTGCCTTCTGGGTCAATGAGTGGCGTCTCCGCGAAGAGGAAGGCTTCGGCGTCAGGATTCGGAGGAGCGAGAGCGACTGAGTAGTGAGAGATTGGGGAGATTTGGGTGCGCAGGTGTGGAGATTTGGCGAAGAGAGAGCGAGAGCGACTGAGTAGTAGAGAGCGCAGGTTAGGGATTGGGGATTTGGGGGTTAGGGTCAGGGACGGCTGGGACGCTCTCACGCTCGCGCAACAGCTTCATTCGTTTGGGGGGTGGGGTTAGTCATTTTTAGGGTTTTTTCTAACCAGTTCAGTTCGGTTCGGTTAGGGTTTTCAAAATCAAAATCAAAAACAGAACTAAACCGTACAAAAAACAGTAAAATTAGTTTTTTTTTCGATTTTTTCGATTTTCGGTTAATTCGTTTCTCGGTTATTTCGGTTTGGTTCATCGGTTTAATTTGGTCCGGTTTAACTAAAATAAAATAATTTAGTTTATAATAAAGATCTTATGCTTGAAATAAAATGTTTAATTTTCTATTGGCAATTTTTTCTGATGATTACATCACATCTCTGTTTTAATTTTGTTATCCTTTGTAATCAAATTTAACGAGGTAGAATGAATTGAAATATTCGGTGCATTAAAAAGGAGATCAAATTTAAAAATTTAAAGTTTTTGAAATTTTTTTATTTTAGTTAAAAATTATATCATAGTTAAATTATTGTGTTTTCTTAATATTTAATTCCGTTAATAATAAGCAAATATTTCGTAGAGTTTAACTTATTGATTATCTAAACTTTCAAATCTCATACAGTGGGAGTACGTACTCCTCATCTAGCGCCCGACGCTCTGCTAGGGTTTCACTGCGTCGCCTCCATGGTTACACCTTTCTTTGTCTTTTCTTCGTCAAACTCTTTTCCATCTTCTTCTATTTTTTTATTTTTTTTCTTAATTTCTTTTCCACTTAGCTCCCTAATTTTTCGTTTTCTCTCCCAATTCATTGCTCTTTTAATTCATTCCGTTTTCTAATTCACTCATTCCATATATCTTATGTCTCTTTGGAATCATTGAATACCAATTCTGATTTTCTCTACAGCATGAGCAACAAATCAAAGACTCAGAACCCCCTCATATAATTGCTATGACGGTGGAGGGTGCCAGCCTTCAAGTGGCACCCAAAGAAATATGAAACTGCTCTCGTGGAATTGTCGGGGTTTGGGGAGACCCTGACAATCCACAATCTTAAAGGGATTTGCAAATCCTACTCCCCCGAGGTTGGTTTTATCTGTGAAACAAAAAATCAATCTCCACAAGTTGAAGGAAAACTAAGATCTTGTGGTTTCAAGGAATGCTTTATTGTAGATCCGGATGGATTATCAGGGGGTTTGGCAATGGCATGGAGGGATGGTTGCACTGTTCAGATTTTACAACATGGTAGATTTTTCATTGCGACATCAGTTCTGACAGCTGGTTCTAATGATCCCTATGGTGTTCTAGGTGTTTATCTCAGTTCAAATGATCAACATAGAATGGCTCAATTTGCTGAATTAACTTCAGTCACCCAACAGTTCGATGGTAAGGTTGTGTTAATGGGGGATTTTAATGCCATTTCTAATCAATTGGAGAAAAAAGGTGGAGGTGCTAAATCTCCTTCTTCTATTGAAACCTTTAATAGTTTTATTAATGATAATTCCCTGATTGATATTGGTATGGTCGGAAGACCATTCACTTGGTCAAATAGACGGAGGGGTGATGAGTTGATACAGGAAAGACTGGTCCGATTCCTGGTAGGAGTTGATTGGCAGCAACTCTATCCCAATGCAACGGTTCTTAGACTGTCAGAATCAGGCTCGGATCATGCCCCTCTTCTCCTAGACTTTAATCTGAGAACTGAGAGATCTAAACGCCGATTCAAATTCCAAGAAAGATGGTGTTCCAATGATGAAATAAGGCAGATTGTTAGAGAGGTTTGGCATGAACAGATTGATGGCTCAGCCATGTATATCCTAGCTCAAAAAATAAAGCGTTGTCGGCATAAGATTGTCAAATGACAGCAAGAACACAGATCTAATTCGAAGGTGGAGATTGATTTACTACAGTCGGAATTAGAGGAACTTCGTTTAGCAGGAATTCATGGAAGCGATATCATTTCAGAAATAGAGGACAAACTTGAAAAAGCATTGCAAAATGAGGAATCTTATTGGAAAGATAAGTCTAGAGTCAAATGGCTCAAATCTGGTGATCAGAATACAGCTTTCATCCATCAGAAATTTAGAAATCGAACCCGAAGGAATAGAATTTGGCAACTAACTAGCAATGATGGTGAAGTGGCTACTTCAAATGCTGGTATTGCTTCTGTGGCTGAATCTTATTTCAAGGACATCTTTTCCTCCACTTGTCATGAGAACCTTGAACTTCTGTTTACTGATTTTGAACCTAAGGTTACAGCTCACATGAACCGTAGGCTTCAAAGACCAGTGACTATGGAGGAAGTGAAACGCGCAACATTTAGCATTCATCCTCAAAGTGCTCTAGGAGATGATGGTATGGCAGCAAAATTTTTTCAAAGCTTCTGGAACATACTTAGTGGTGATGTGTTTCGAGCAGTTAAGAGCTTCTTTTCTGGGGGCAGAATCTTGAAGGGTTTTAACCACACTCAGATCTGTCTTATTCCCAAGATTTCTGATGCTAAAGATATGACTCAGGTAAGACCAATAAGTCTATCTTCAGTCTTTTACAAGATTATCTCCAAAGTATTTGTACATAGGCTTCAGAGTATGATGAATAGACTAATTAGCCCTACGCATAGTGCTTTTATTAAAGGCAGATTAATCTCTGATAATATCCTAATTGCTCACGAGTGTATGCATTACTTGAAGAATCTCTATAAATATGATGCACTTCCGTGGTTGCCAATAATAATACATGTGTATGCATGTGAATTTATGTACCTATACATACATATAACATAAGGGCATAATATATTCTCATATATTTTTATTTTTTATATTATAGTGTTAAAAAATTTAAAATTTTTGTAGGGCACGAATCCCACGCTTGTCAATGTGTATTCATTCATGTTTATAACAAATCTAATTTAAAAATTTATATTATTAAAAAAATAGTAAATTAATAGACTTTTTAGAGTGTCTATTAATTCATTATTTTATTTATTAAATATATACAATACATAGTAATAATTGTGAGATTAATCAAAAAGGTTCGGAAAAGAATCCAAGGATAGAAGCGCAATCTTCTTTCGTCAGGTGGTAGACACGTATTGCTTAAGGCAGTGGGAGAAGCTATTCCTATTTATACATTGTCTTGCTTCAAGTTGCCTGATGGTTTAATTTCGGAAATTCACTCTCTACTTTCTCAGTTCTGGTGGGGACAAAAAGGTTCTAAAAGGAGGATGGCTTGGATTAGCTGGGACACTATGACTCGCCCACGAAAAGAAGGAGGCCTTGGATTTAAAGATCTCAGAATCCAAAATCTGGCGCTTTTAGGCAAACAGTTGTGGCGACTTGTAACACAGCCTATTTCCTTATTATCCAAAATCTTAAGAGGTAAATGCTTTAGCAATGGTAATGCTATAACGGCAGAAATTGGAGTCTTACCTTCTTGGGGATGGAGGAGCATAATCGAAGGCCGAAAGATTGTTGAAAAAGGTATTAATTGGGCTGTGGGTATTGGTGAGAATATCCGAACCTTTGAGGATCCGTGGCTGCCTCCTCCGTATCCTTTAATGATTTCTGACATGCCAAATAGACAGACTATTTCTGAGTTGTTTCCAAGAGTTAAAGATCTAATTACTGAAGATAGAAATTGGAATCAGAATCTCATTCAAGAACTATTTCCCCAAGACGTTGCAAACAGGATTTTGTCAGTTAAAATTCAGCAGAGTAGGGACAAATTGCAATGGGATTTAAACAAATCCAAGCAATATGATACAGCTTCAGGTTACAGAATTGGCTATTTATTTTACCATCCGCCTCTAGAGCTTTGCCCTAATTATATGCAACAGAAAAAGTCATGGATTGATCTATGGAAGTTGAACTTGCCTCACAAAATTAAGCTATTTATCTGGAAAGCTCTCCATGGCCAACTTCCGGTGCTTGCTCAGATTCATCACCGCATCCCATCTATATCACCAATATGCCCTTGCTGTCATGAAGCAATGGAAACAGTCACTCATTGTTTGATCGATTGCTCTAGAATTAAAGACGTATGGTCTCAGAGTTATCTTCATGACTGTCTTCCCCCTCAGAGTTTTAACGACTTTTGGACATGGTGGACTGCATCAATAGAGATACTTAACCCGTTGAATAATGCTGACCGTAATCCTCAATTGCTTGCCATCATTTGCTGGAACTGCTGGAAAGCTCGCAACCAGTTGATTTTTGAAGGTTCTACTTCTATGCCGTCTGCTATTCTAACAAGCTCTGTCAAGTTGCTCCGTAAAATCCAAAGAACTCCCAGTTTAGGTCGTCATCTCCATGAGACAAGCTCTTAGGTGCATTCAATTTAATTTATCATTATTTCTTCTTTAAGATTTTTCTTCGTTTTTCGACCACGCACCGTTGGATGAATACCTTGAGTGTAGTGTTTTTGGGAAATCCCCACCTTTTATTATGCTGTCCTGCTTTTGGACATCTTTGTATTTTATTTTTTAATAATTAATGAAATATAACCTATTGTCTTTAGAAAAAAAAAACTTATTGATTATCTTTTTTTGGTGATTAACTTATTGATTATCCATGATAGAGTTAGTTAGATATCATCACATTTAAATATCATTAATATATTTTTGATAATTTTTGAATCGACAGTGATGGAATGCGTGTTTAATTTTGTAGTTTTTATTTTTTTTGGGTACGTATACAAAAGATATGGGATAGAAGAAGATTCTCTGCGTTGTGCGTCTATAAAACCTAGTTGGAACAAGAGCGATCTTACTGTATTGTACGCCTGTCCCTGAACCCAGCACATGAGTCATTATTAGCGGCTAATATTACAAAATTATAATGATAGTGGCATCTTTTAACTACATAGTTTGAGACATGTATATATATCGTATACCGGTATACGTATTTTAGGCTATACATACTATTAAATGGTAATAAAATATATTAGAAAAATTGGAGTTATTAAAAATGTCATGATAAGCTGGTAATTTGCAATGGGTACATATATGATATAATATGATATGATATGATAGGAGTAAAGATTAAGAATAATACTTAGACATGAAAAAGACATGAGAGAGCCGAAAAGAAAAGTAAGCTAAGGTGGGAAGTTGATTAGGAAGATGAGGTGCCCACAAAGAAAAAGCACTATACAATTTATTTACACTTGACACATAAAAAATATGTTACATGTATATTAAAATTGATCATCATGCTTAATTATTATATAGTTATATATGGATACATATATAATTTAATTTATTTTTAATTTGTATGTTATATTAATAAATAATTTTATTGTATACTTAACATGTGATATATAACACATTCACTCATGTGACATGTAATTGATCTTATTGTATAGTTAATTGATTTTAATCACGAAAGTGTGGAAGAGGTAGAATGAGAGAATATTCGTATTATTATTGGGGATTACAGGTGAAAAAAGGTGAGAGAAGTTGATATGATATCAAGATGCTTTGTGAAAATGTTTATAGTTAAAAAGAAAATATTTGATTGCCAAAAAATATTAAAATAGATAAAATCAAAATTTATTTTAAACACTAAAAATATTGTTACAAAATTTAAAAAAATATGCTTGATCCTAAAAAATTTTAAAACTAAAATTGATTCCTTTATAAAAAAAAATCTTTACTTTAATTTTGAAATTTTGTACACTTATATATACGTGTACAGTATCATACACAATTCTTTCATAAAAATGTTGTTAAATAAAACAAGTGATATGAAAATAAAATTGTTGTTTTTAGTTGGCACAACAATACACTGTTAAACATTTATGTTATCACTATATTAAAATAAAATCTATATGTACTATACATTGCCTTAGCTGAATTAATGGTTAACTTCTTATTTTTCTTTTTTAAAAATATGTGTTTATATGTGTTCATGCCTTTCACTTTCAGTATTTTTTTAAATTATGCAAAATAAAAAATATAGAATAAAAACAAAAAATAAACTTTTTAAATTAAAATTATAGAAATAAAAACACGACCACAGTATTTATAAATTTTTTCTTATTCTTTTTTCATGATTAAAAAAAGTGAAAAAAAAAGTCTATAACACCCATATCTACTCTTTTGTGTGTCAGCTATCTAAATATTACTCATCTTATCTTAAACTAATATATTTAATCTATCTATAGCTTATTTATCCTGCACATTAATTTTTATCTTTTTAAATTCAAATCATAACTCATCAAATTTTAATGAAATTTTGCTAGACTCATCGATCACTCTTGTTTCTATGTATAATTAATATTTTTTATTTTTTTCTCCTTTGAAAAAAAAACGATTTTCTATTTAAAAACACAAACTAAATTTATACAATAATTTTGGAACATCGATGATCCTCTTGGACCCTATACTCTCGTGATCAATATTACATAAAAAGAACAAGCATCATTGACGGTTTTTGATAAATTTTAAAACCATCAAATAAATTTTAAACTGAGTGTATTATTTAAATGTGGCAAAAGGATGTGGATATTTAAAATTGGTTTTCAAAATTTTTAAATTGGTTTGTATAATGTTTAAAACTTGAAAATCCAATTTTTGGCATGGATTCACTACAAGAAAAAAGGCCTATGGCCACGCTTTTTTTTGCTACGCTTTAAAAGCGTGGCCAAAAGTAGGCTATGGCCACGCTTATGCGTGGGTGGCGTTTGAATAGAGATTTTGCCATGCTTTTTTTTGCTACGCTTTTAAAGCGTGGCAACAGAAATTTGTTATTGTGGCGTTTTAAAAGCGTAGCCGTTTCCTGCAAGCCTTTTGGCACGCTTTAAAAGCGTGGCCAAAAGGTTTCCTCAGAAAAAAAAATTAAAGAAGCTAGCTCGCGATCGAATTAACAAACACGCTCCTAACTCTCCTTCGTTTCTAACACTTAGAGAAAAACACTCCTAACTTCTGCCCTAACTCCTCCTTCGAAACCCCCAATGGCAACTGCAACCACCAATCTCCTCCTTCTTTGTGCCTCACCGCTTCCCCCTCCGAAACCACCAACCACCAATTTTTTCGCCTTAACCCTTCTTCAAAAGCCCTAACCCCTGCCCTCACCGCGACGACAACACTCCAACGAAGAACGACGAAGCCCTCCCTTCCGCACTGCCGCTCGCTTCCTGGTTCTTCGCCTCCCTGAAGAACGACGAAGCCCTCCTTTCCGCGCTGCCGCCCGCTTCCTGGTTCTTCGCTTCCGTGAAGAACGACGAAGCTCTCCCTTCCGCGCTGCCGCTCGCTTCCTGCTTCTTCGCTTCCGTGAAGAACGACGAAGCCCTCCCTCCCGCGCTGCCGCTCGCTTCCTGGTTCTTCGCCTCCCTGAAGAACGACGAAGCCCTCCTTCCCGCGCTGCCGCCCGCTTCCTGGTTCTTCGCTTCCGTGAAGAACGACGAAGCCCTCCCATCCGCGCTGCCGCTCGCTTCCTGCTTCTTCGCTTCCGTGAAGAACGACGAAGCCTTAACATCTGACGAAGTGGAAAAGCGCCATTTCCAGCTTCGAATAAGGCTGTAGGTTTCTCCTCCTTTTGTTTTTCTGCAGTCAAATTCATGAGGATGACTCTAAGTTTTCAGTCTTTTTATTTTTTTATTGTTCATTGTTTTGATTCTCATGCATTTCTTCAGGAGAAGGTGAGGAATCCGTTAGTCGAGAACCATCCTAAGCAGTTCGGGATCA
>NC_029780.3:80109986-80110750 GCF_000817695.3 Arachis duranensis | reverse complement strand
TTTATTCGGAAATTGACGATGTAACTTGGCGTTGAACGCCAAGTACATGCTGCTGTCTGGAGTTAAACGCCAGAAAAACGTCATGATCCGGAGTTGAACGCCCAAAACACGTCATAACTCGGAGTTCAACTCCAAGAGAAGCCTCAGCTCGTGGATTGATCAAGCTCAGCCCAAGCATACACCAAGTGGGCCCCGGAAGTGGATTTATGCATCGATTACTTACTCATGTAAACCCTAGGAGCTAGTCTAAGTATATATAGAACATTTATCTATTGTATTAGATGTCTTTTGACCACGTTTCATCTTTGATCTCAGTTTTGTTTTATTCTTCATCCTAAGGGATCATTGATCACGTTAGGGGGGCTGGCCATTCGGCCATGCCTGAACCTCTTTTACTTATGTATTTTCAACGGTGGAGTTTCTGCACACCATAGATTAAGGGTGTGGAGCTCTGCTGTACCTCAAGTATTAATGCAATTCTATTTTCTTTTATTCAAATCTCTCTTATTCTTATTCCAAGATATTCATTCGTACCCAAGAACATGATGAATGTGATGAGTCAAATTACCCTCTTATCATTCTCACTTATGAACGCGCGTGATTGACAACCACTTCCGTTCTACATGCAACAGAGCTTGAATGCGTATCTCTTAGATTCCCCAACAGAATCTTCGTGGTATAAGCTAGATAGATGGCGGCATTTATGAGGATCCGGAAAGTCTCACCTTGTCTGTGATATTCCGAGTAGGATTCCGGTAATGAAT
>NC_029780.3:80104154-80105208 GCF_000817695.3 Arachis duranensis | reverse complement strand
AACAAGCATGAAACTGGCGTTCAACGCCAGAAACATGCATTACATGGGCGTTTAACGCCCAGAACATGCACCAATGGGCGTTTGAACGCCAGAATGATGCATGGAGGCAATTTACATGCCTATATGGTGAAGGAATGGTATTTCTTTTCACCTCAGGATCTGTGGACCCCACAGGATCCCCACCTACCTTTTCTTTTAATCCTAATCACGCTCTCCTAATCCAAATCTCATTTTCACTCTTCCCCATGTCACTCTTCCCAAAAACCTTCACCAATCACCTCAATTCCTCTTCCCAATTACCCCATTCACCATTCACATCAACCTCCTCTTCCCCATAAACCCCACCTACCTCCATAAAATTCAAATTCATTTTCCCACCCATTCCCACCCAAATTAGCCGAAACTATACCCTCCCCCTCCCTATAAATACCTCTCCTTTCTTCTTCATTTTCCCACAACACAAACCCCTTCTTCTCCCACATAGCCGAAACCCCTTCTCCCCCTCTCTACTCTATTCTCTTCTTCTTCTTCTACTTTTCTTTTCTTTCTTGCTCGAGGGCGAGCAAAATTTTAAGTTTGGTGTGGTAAAAGCCTAAGCTTTTATTTTTCATTCACCATCAATGGCACCTAAGACCGGAGTATCCTCAAGAAAAGGAAAAGGGAAGGCAAAAGCTTCCACCTCCGAGTCATGGGAGAAGGAGAGATTCATCTCCAAAAGCCATCAAGACCACTTCTATGATGTTGTGGCAAAGAAGAAGGTGATCCCCGAGGTCCCTTTCAAGCTCAAAAAGAATGAGTATCCGGAAATCCGACATGAAATCCAAAGAAGAGGTTGGGAAGTCATAACCAACCCCATGCAACAAGTTGGAATATTGATGGTTCAAGAGTTCTATGCCAATGCATGGATCACTAGGAACCATGATCAAAGTATGAACCCGAATCCAAAGAACTATATCACAATGGTTCGGGGGAAATACTTAGATTTCAGTCCGGAAAATGTGAGGTTGGCGTTTCATCTACCCATGATGCAAGGTGATGAACGCCCCTACACAAG
>NC_029780.3:80090805-80091458 GCF_000817695.3 Arachis duranensis | reverse complement strand
ATACATGGCACGGCTAGCCTTCCCCCACCTCATATGCCATCTATGTTATTCAGCTGGAGTTATCATAGATGGAGATATCTCCATTTAAGAAGACAAGCCCATCACCAAGAAAAGGATGGAGCAAACAAGAGAAGTTCCTCACGGCCCTCAAGAAGAACATGAGGAAGTTCATCATCAACAAATGCCTCAAGGAATGCACTTTTCTCCCAACAACTATTGGGAGCAACTCAATACCTCTTTAGAAGATTTGAGTCATAATGTTGAACAACTAAGGGTGGAACATCATGAGCACTCCATCACTCTCCAAGAAATAAGAGAAGATCAAAGAGCAATGAGGGAGGTGCAACAAAGGCAAGGAAGGGACATAGAAGAGTTGAAGAACATCATTGGTCCTTCAAGAAGAAGACACCACTAGAGGTGGATTCATTCCTTGTTCTTTATTTTTTTTCTGTTTTCGGTTTTTAAGTATTATGTTTATCTATGTTTTGTGTCTCTACTTCATGATCATTAGTGTGTAACCATGCCTTAAAGTTATGAATAAATCCATTAGTCCTTCACCTCTCTTAAAAGAAAAATGTTTTAATTCAAAAGAACAAGAAGTACATAATTTTCGAAATTATTATTGAATTTAATTTAATTATATTGATGTGGTG
>NC_029780.3:80088848-80089422 GCF_000817695.3 Arachis duranensis | reverse complement strand
CTGCACTCGAAATAGATTTTCTGGAGCTACAGAACTCCAATTGGCGCGCTCTCAACGGCGTTGGAAAGTAGACATCCAGGGATTTCCAGCAATATATAATAGTCCATAGTTTATTCGAAGAATGACGACGTAACGTGGCGTTGAACGCCAAGTACACGCTGCTGTCTGGAGTTAAACGCCAGAAAAACGTCATGATCCGGAGTTGAACGCCCAAAACACGTCATAACTCGAAGTTCAACTCCAAGAGAAGCCTCAACTCGTGGATTGATCAAGCTCAGCCCAAGCATACACCAAGTGGGCCCCGGAAGTGGATTTATGCATCGATTACTTACTCATGTAAACCCTAGGAGCTAGTCTAAGTATATATAGAACATTTATCTATTGTATTAGATGTCTTTTGACCACGTTTCATCTTTGATCTCAGTTTTGTTTTATTCTTCATCCTATGGGATCATTGATCACGTTAGGGGGGCTAGCCATTCGGCCATGCCTGAACTCTTTGCTTATGTATTTTCAACGGTGGAGTTTCTGCACACCATAGATTAAGGGTGTAGAGCTCTGCTGTACCTCAAGT
>NC_029780.3:80067536-80088202 GCF_000817695.3 Arachis duranensis | reverse complement strand
ATCAGCCAAAAGATTTTAAAATTCTGCATTGGAATCAGGGTTGGTTGTTGAGCTGATTTATATTTTATTTATGTAGGGGAAGCTATTTTGTTCCTAATTTTGTTTATTTTTCTATTTTATGTCAGTAGAAGAGTTAGAATGGGTGCGAAAATGGTGTTTCTTGTGAATGATTGTGATTCTTTTATTTCCCCAGCTGTTAAGACAAGAAGTTAAAATAAATGAACATAAAAATTTAGTTTCCAAGTTTATTTGCTTTTAGTTTTCAGATGTTTACTACCCTTGTTTTTTGGTAGTTTTTCTTGTTTCTCACTCTGGTCTCATTTGTTTCAGTTTCACCCAAGGCACCTAAACTAAAGCCAATAGCAGGTTTGTCAATTCCATTTTGTTGGATAAGAGAAACAAAGCCCTGGTTCTTGGTCTTTAATTGAGCCAAGTTCATTCAAAGTCAGAGGGAAAAACTGCTTTAGGTTGGTACAAAATACTTGTTTTTGTATACACACCATTTTGGGGGGATTAATGATTAACCTTTGGGTTATGATCACCCTCATGTTGAGGATATCATGACAAAAACAAAATTTTTCATTATTGATAGTGCTAGAATTCATTCTTGCTTGGACTTGGTTGGCAGGGACAAGAAGAAAGAATTTGCGCCAACCAATGCTGCTTTCTATTCCCTTGAAGCAGACCTCTTTCTGTCTCAGCTAAAAACTGAACATATTGCGAGCTGTTTAGGAGTTCCTTCTATCAGCATACCTGGGGATGTTCCTTCTATTCTCATTGTAAATATTCAGGTAGCTGCATATTTCCTAGTCTAGATTGAACTTCAACTGAGAATTTCTTATAAATTATGATTATGATTTAGGAGAGAGATAATGGGGTCCTTTTTTTTGTTCTGAGATTTTTGCTCCCTAAAACCAAAAACTTTGTTTTGCATTCATCTGATTTGCAGAGACTATAGCAACAAGGGACCAACCAAAAACCAAGAACAACAACTTCTTCTTAAGAACTGTGTAGAGAGAGAAAGTGGCTCTTTTTTGCTTTCTCTCTCTTTGTTTTGTGTTTGTCTGTGGAGAGTACATGCAAAACAGTGAACTTTGAGAATTAGATAGAGAAACAAGGGAGTTTGAAGGTTCTAGTTTCAATTTGCAAAAGCTGCCCAACAAGTACTATTGTTGTTTTTTCTGTTTTGCTTCTTATCCACCTTCTAAGACTTGTAAGTCCTCTTTCTGTTTCTCTCTTTATATCTGTTTCTCTCTCTCTCTCTCTCTCTTTCTCTCTTTTTCTATCTCTGTGTTTTTTTGAGCTTCCTTTTGAATGAGCTTGTTAGCATGCTTTGTTATGTAGTTGAAGGCTTTGGTCTTTTGGATTCGTGGAGATCTAATTAATTTTGTGTGTTTTTATTGCTTCATTTGGCGGATAATGATAATGATTAATGGGTTTTTGTTCAAAGTTAAAATTTTGTTTGGCTGCTTCTTCTGTTTTAGAATGCTGGATTCATTTCTTGTGTCACATTTGGATTCCCTGAACTTGGTTTCGTTCAATTGAAGTTCTACTTGTTTGAGTTGTTTTTGGTAACTGGGATCTCTGTGTGTGTGTAAATTTGGTTCTACAGGAGGCAATCTTTTTTTCTCTCTATCCCTCTGTTCTCTTGCGAGAACTTTTTCTTTGTAAACGGGAATTGAAAAAATGTGATTTGAATGGATTCCGATCTGAATTTCTGGGCATTTATGTTTCAAGAAGGGATTAGGAACTTCTGAATTGAATTTCAATTCGATTTGGATTTGATTGATTATGTTTGAACAGGCTCTTGATTTTGTGGAAGAAGAAGAAAGACATCTGATAGAAGGGTTGAGATTGAGTGCTTGTTGGTTGGTGCTGGTGTTGTTGCAGAGACATGTTGGACGGCCGTTCCTGTGTGGTTCCGAGGTTGTTTCCCAGCTCCTACCAGGCTTAACGCTCTGATTCTGAGTTGCTTGCTCATGTCTTTCCAAGGTGATTGCTGTGGTTAGAAAAAGAGAGTTGCATAATTTTTCATGCTTTGCTGTTTGTATTTGACGGAGTAATGTTTAATTAATATAGTTATTCTTAGGTAGAAGTTTATTATTATTATGATTACCTTATGGCTTGAGAATGATTGTATTTAAAGTATACTTATCAGGAGACCTAAAATTAGATTATTGAAAAATCATAGCCTAGATATACTTTAATCTCAGAGAAATTAAAGTTGAGACATACTTGCCAGTTTTAAGTCAATTGAAATGGTACTAGTAATTCATAAAACAGTTTATATAACAGCGAAAAATAATCAAGAAATTTGTTAATTGCTGGTTGGTTGCTACAAATAATATCTTCAAATAGTAGAGATATATATATAGAATTGAAGGATGCTGAGGCTGAATTGAATATATGGGGGTGGCTATAATCCTTTTTCCTTTTATAGTGCATATAATTTATATTTCATATAGTAGTTCCTAGGTCTGGACCAAGCTATATATTGGATTAATATATATAAATATGGCATTTTTTTAATGAATTATGGTCCACAATTTGTGCTAAATATATGTAAATGGATGTTATTTTAATTTCAAATGTAATTTTCAAGCAATTCATGCTGAGCAGTTAGACTAATGCTCCAAAGTTGTCAAGGGTTTACCTGCCGTTTTGGGGTTTTCTCCAGCCACTTCTTCGATTCCTACTTTCTAAATTCCCCCATTTTTCAAATTTCTATGGGTTTTTTTTATCTTTTAAAGCAAGCAAAAAATTTAATTCTCAAGAGCATTTTAATTTTATGCTTTCCAACAGGCTTTTGATAGTTATCTATCCACCACTACTACCACTTCTTTTATTCTGCTGCTCCTGTGGTATTGCTTTGATGTTGCTGTGGTGCTGATTATCTGTTGCCGAACCGCTATTCGTTGCCGCTGCTACCTTTCTAATTCTACTTCTGCTGCGCTACTACTTTGGTGCTGGTGTTGTACGGATTACGACAATATTTAAGGTTGGTGCATGCGAATTTAAATACATCTCTTAATTTGTTATTAATGTTATGTGGACAACTTAAGTGCTTTCCTGAGGCACTCACTTCAGGACCTTTAAGAATTGCTAAAATTTAATTTTCTTCGCTATTTTATGTCCAATGCCGTCAAAGTATTTTGGAGACTTGGAAAATTTTGTCTCTTAGTTAATTAGGAAGCTAGACTTGCAGTTAGTGAGACTAGCAGTAAAGACTTCAAACTAGAAACTTAGCTATCTATTTGAAATATATAGGTTTTCGATGGATGTGTCCAAGGATTGGATGGATACACCACGTCATGAAAAAGAATATCAACTCGGTGTAGAAAAGTTTTTACACTTTGCTTTTTCATCACCGGGAATTCCTCAAGGGGAAGAAATTCAATGCCCATGTGCAAAGTGTTGTAATAGACTTTGGTTAAGGAGAGATGTCGTGTATGACCATCTAATATGCGATGGATTCGTAAAAGGTTATAGGCGGTGGTTTAATCATGGGGAATCACTTGTTGCTATGGATGTTGACAGTGACACAGATGAGGAATATAACTGCAATGATAATATTGATGAGTTGTTACGTGATAGATTCAGAGATACTACACAAGTTGATGGACATAACATGGGGCCTAACGAAGGTGCAAAAGAATTTTATAAATTGGTAGACGAGGCAAGCCAAGAATTATACCCTGGATGTAAAGGATTCACAAGATTATCCTTTACCATCCGTCTTTACTTGTTAAAATGCTTGCATGATTGGAGTAATGCGTCGTTCACTTCTCTCTTAGAATTATTGAAAGAAGGAATGCCACATTTGAATATTACTACTTCTTTTGATAAAACGAAGAATATGGTGAAGAATTTGGGTCTTGACTACCAAAAGATCGATGCATGTCCCAATGATTGCATGTTGTATCAGAACGGGCACGAGAATGACTCATCTTGCCATGTCTGTGGAACATCCCGTTATATTGAGCATCATGTAGAAGAGGACGATGCTACCTCATCTAAAAAGCCTCGTAAAGTTGCTGCAAAAACTCTAAGGCATTTCCCCCTGATTCCCAGACTTCAAAGGCTTTTTATGTGCACAAGGACGGTTGAAGCTATGTCTTGGCATCATAATGAACGTGTTAAAGATGGGTCGTTAAGGCATCCTGCCGATGGTGAATCTTGGAAAGCATTTGACAGCAGAGAAAACAATCTTTTGTAGTGTGTTAAAAGGGGCAAAATTACCAGACGGCAGCGCTTCCAATATCGCTCGATGTGTGCAGCAAACGGAAAAGAAGATTTCTGGTTACAAGACCCATGATGCTCATTTCATGTTACATTACTTGTTGCAAGTACCGATCAAGAGCATACTTCCTGACCTTGTTGCCATCGCTTTAGTTCGATTATGTTCATTTTTTCGCCGGATATGTCAGAAGGTAATTAGCATAGATGAGGTAGTTAACTTAGAAGCAGAGATTGCTGAGACATTATGCCAATTGGAGAGGATTTTTCCTCCAAGCTTTTTTGACATAATGGTGCACTTGCCTATCCATTTGGCAAATGAAGTGAGGTTAGGTGGTCCAGTTCAATATCGTTGGATGTACCCTGTTGAACGATATATGTGCATACTAAAATCATATGTTTGTAACAGAAGTCGTCCAGAAGGATCCATTGCTGAAGGATATTTGGCGAATGAGTGTATTAATTTTTGCTCAAGATATTTGCATGAAGATGTCCAGACAAGATTCAACAGAGTCCCTCGAAACAATGATGATTGTGTTTCAGATGAGCTGCGAACTCCGAGTTTGTTTCCAAGCAAAGCATGTCCTTTGGGTGGAAAAATGGGAGATTTGTTCATGTTAGATGAAAAATCAGAAATACAAGGTCATTCATACATCCTAAACAATTGTGATAAGATCGAAGTCTACATGAGGTATTTTGTTTGATTCATTGTCATTTTGTAGACCTCAAGCATAACATTTTACCCTACTAACAAATAAGAATATGGTTATTTGATCTTCAGAGAGCATGAAGAGGCAGTAAATGATAACAATCCACGAAGAACAAAGTGGGAGAAAGCCAAAGACCATAGTCAACAGTTTGCAGAATGGTTTAAAACTCGTGCCATGAAAAAGGATGTGCCTGGTTGGGCAAAAGGGTTGGCTAGGGGTCCAAATAGAGTTGCAAAAAGATTTTCAGGTTATGTTATCAATGGGTATAGGTTTCATACAAGGCACCGTGATGCGAGACGTAAAACCCAAAATAGTGGTGTCACATTGGAGGCATTGACTCCTAGTTTTGCTACTGTGAAAGATAAGAACCCAATTGAAGCCAAAGTAACCTACTATGGTAGAATAGTTGATATGTTTGAATTAGATTATTATGGCCAATTTAAGGTAGTCCTGTTTAAGTGTGAATGGTATACAGTTGCAAAAGACAACTTTGGTCTCTCATATGTGTATTTCAGTAAGAAATGCTACCAAGAAGAACCATTTGTGCTAGCGTCCCAAGTAAACCAATGCTTTTATGTGCAAGACCCATATGTGAGTGACAAACACTATGTTATGAAAATAATTCCAAGAGATTTATTTAGGATAAGTGATGACCTTGAGTCTGATTCCCCATAATATATGCAAGGAAACCATGTGAACCTGAAGTGATTCCAAGTCTTCCAAATGATAATGGAGAAATTAATATAGTGAGGAATGATCTACGAGCAACCATTATAGATATGGATCCAAACATATTTGCCAAACAACATTGTGAGGAAGACTTCGAAAGCGAATATGAGTACATGGAAGACCTTGATTCTGAAACATCTTGAAAAGTTTTCATATAGTATTTTTTTGGTAGAATCCTAAATGACTCACTTTTCTTAGTTGTTTTGCTTATTTAATTACTTGCTTCAGTTGATTATGTTCATTTAATTATTATTTAAATTACATTTTATTCATTGAAATTATTGTGTGTATGCAGAATGAAGAAAGAGCGGATCACTAAAAAAACGAATACTTACCTTAGGCCAAAAAATGAAAGGAAAAAGTCCAAAAAAAAATTTCTTTGAGGTTACACAAGTGAAGTCAAGTGTTGAATTGCTACAACAATACAAGATTAAGAGAGAAAATATCATGGCTGAAAATAAGAAAGCTAGCTTGCAAGCTCAAGACCCAAAGGATCCAACAAGAAAACAACCCATCACAATAGTGGAAGATGCATTTGAAGAGCAAGCTAGGACTCCAAAGAAGAAAAGGAAGGTCCAACCAACATCACTTTTTCAAGAATGTGAGCATAATGGAAATGAGACAATGTTTAAAGTTGAAAAGAACTCTAAAATTGGGAATCAAAGGACTGCTGGACAAGCTAGTAATGAAGGTGCTTTTCTTGTTTTACCTTATTGTCAAAATATAGCTTGTATTACTTCTAAGTTGATTTGAGTTTAAAATTCTGTTATTTTAATCGGATTTAGGCACAATAAAGAAGAAAACTCGTGGAAAGACTATGTGCAAAAAGCTTCATGCCACTGATTTTAATGATCGACGGGAGGTGGAATTTTTTGGAGGGCAGCCTATAGGTCCAACCAAGGAGGTTGTATCTAACCTCAACCAACTCTTGGGCACAACAGTTAGAAATCCTCGTTTTGTGACTTTGCTATATACTAGTTAGCATGGTGTGCCTAAAAACCTCAAAGAGGACATGTGGGAGTATGCCAATGTATGTAAGAATTATAGATAATTTTGTTAAGATTTATTTGTTACTTTATTTATGCTAACCTTTGACATTCTAATTTGTTGTCTTGTTTAGCAAAAATTCATTCTTCCAAAAACTTCAAAGCCGTGGGTAATGAATGGATTTTGTTGTGCATGGAAAAAATACAAAGGCGAAATAAAAAGGGAACATTTCTTGAAGTACAACACAAAGAAAGAAATGATAAAGAACCGACCGTTAGAGATCCCAGAGGTTCAGTTTCGCAAACTAATTCGGTATTGGAGTCTTCCGACTGTTAAGGTAATATTGTCTTTTAGTTCTTTATGTGATTAAACTTGGTGTTTAGGAAAAAGGTAGTGTGATTTTGAAAAAACAAGAAAACATGTTTATTAAGAATAATAACATCTCTTTTTCATGTTTATATTTAGGCTGTGTCTACTAAAAATGCTGAAAATAGGTCAAAGCAAACATGTCCTCATCGGATGGGTTCCACAAATTTTGGAATAGTGCGCAAGCAGCTGGTAATGTAACTTACTTTTTTGTGATTTTTCATTTATATTCAGGTTGTAGTTTTCTAGTTAGCATGCTTCATGTAAATTTTTCTATATGTACTCTAGCGCGACTCTAAAGAGAACAGTGAAGAACCATCAAGAGTTGAAGTTTTCATAGCAACTCGCACAAGTAAAAAAGGAAAAGAAATTGATGCTAAAACGCAAAGCACAATTGTGAGTTGTTTGTATTTGTATTTGGAAATGTACAATATTAATTCTATAGTGATTTCTATAGTGATTTCTATTAATATTGTTTTTATGCTAAATTAATGCGGCAGGCTGAACTTCAAACCCACATAGAGGCGGGGGAAAATGATGAGGATGCATTTGTAGGAGTGTTAGGAAAGGACCAACCAGGTCGAGTTCGTTGTTTTGGGGCTTCGATTACAAAAAGCTCTCTTAAAAAGGATGAGGAGATTCGACAAGTCAAGGTTGAATATAACAACAAGGTTGAATCATTAGAGAAGAAGATGGACGGTGTATGTAGTTTATTAAAGGTATTGGTGCACCAAGTCAACCCTGGAATGAGTGATGAAGAGGTAGCAGCCTTAGTGCAAGCTGCCCAAAATTCTCCTTTGGATGCCTCAAGCAGCAGACCGAAAAATACTCCTCGCTCCTCCGAATCAACTCATATTCCACCCAAAGATGTAAGTCACTATCTTTGGATATTCGATATATTTCCATTCAAAGTAGTTGACTTATTATTGTTGTTGATTTTGGACATTTGATAGTGAGATAAAAGATTCTAAATGGTGCTAATGGTGTTGAATTGGAATCTGAATTCAAAGTTGTTGACTTTTTAGTAGTGTTTTGTTTTGTATAGTGTGGCATTGAATCTCAATTATGGAAAACACGAGAAATCTTTGAAGATTTGCACTTTTTCCTAATCAAATTGGATAAAGGAAAAGAAAAGAAACCATAATTAAATTTTAATGTTTTTGTATATTTTGATTTTTGCAGATTCCAGAAGGAATTAATGGCTCTCATGGTATATCTCATTTTGCTTGATTTATTTATTGGGAATTGGTTATAGAATTGATCCATATGCAATTTGTATTGATTTTCCAGTTGCTAGTATAAATTGTGCATGCATGTGACTGCAGGTGCAGTATAGGGCTACAAGAATGGTTAATTTGGTTGTGAAATATATTAGGAGTTAGGGTGATACATGCCATTGATGAGAAACATGTGACTGTTGCAGAAAAAAAAAAGGAGGGGAGGGGGGGCAGTTTGATTATTAGCTTCCTAGCTATAGCAGTACCCTTTTTCCCTTTTTTGAAAACTTTAAGAACAAAAAAACTATCTTGGCTTTCAATGAAACAAAAACCTTTGCTGGTTACAATTATTGGACAACTATAACATTCATTTGTTGATAATATATGTCTCCATTTTTTGGTTTGGTATAAGATGCACTAACACAACAATATTTAAAATTATGCAGGGAAG
This sequence comes from Arachis duranensis, assembly GCF_000817695.3. NCBI lineage: Eukaryota > Viridiplantae > Streptophyta > Magnoliopsida > Fabales > Fabaceae > Arachis > Arachis duranensis. Next base: position 80,079,506 of record NC_029780.3, on the reverse strand, counting down.
TGCTGAAAACAGTTTCGCTCACAATGGTGATCACTAATCATGAAGTTTTATATTTTGTAATGAAGTGTAAAGGAAGTAGATAATGTAATCCATGTTGGAATTGTAATTCATGTATTAGGAAACTGCTAGTGGATGAGACTTTGATTTTTGGTATTTTGTTAAAGTATAACTAACAAGTAGTGCCAAGTTTATGAAGCAAGGATTTGTTGATTTAAAATTAGTAGTCATCTTTAAAATTTTGAAATTATCTATGATTTTGTAAGGTTTATAAAAAAAGTAGTGTCAATAGGTACTGAACTATTTTACAGCCACGGGTACAACAGCAATCAACAGCCACGCTTTATAAGCGTGCTGTAATTCAGTTCAGAACCTATCGGCACGCTTCTAAAGCGTACCCATAATGGCGACATACGTTGCAGTGCATATAAACAGCCACGCTTTAAAAGCGTAGCTGTATCTCACACCTATTGGCACGGTTATAAAGCGTAGCCATATGTCTCGCTATTGGCACGCTTTAAAAGCGTAGCTGTATCTCACACCTATTGGCACGCTTTTAAAGCGTAGCTATATGGCGTGCTATTGGCACGCTTTAAAAGCGTAGCCATATCTTGCTTTTGGCACACTTTAAAAGCGTAGCAATAGTTCAAACATATGGCCACACTTTTAAAGCGTGGCGGTCTTTAAAAGCGTGGCAAGAAAAAATGCGTGCCAATAGGTCACAAAAAGCGTGGCAATAGAGCAACCGGCACCCTTGCAGTTGTGACCCTTTCAAAAGCGTGCCGGTAGCTCAAAAAGCGTGGCAAAAAGCTATCGCCACGCTTTTAAGGACTTTTCGCCACGCTTTAAAAGCGTAGCAAAAAGCCTGTTTTCTTGTAGTGATTCAATCATTAGCCCTACTAAATTTGGAGTACCTCAGTCATGGATTGTCAAAAGTTTTATAATTTATCTCTTCATATGAGAGAAATCGTAGTTAATTTTAACTCGAGTTAACTATTATTATAAAAATTATGTCTACGAGAGGTAGGAGACCGAACAAGGAAATAGGTAGAACTACGATCAATGTCACTAGCAAATCAACAGAGACTTGTATAAATTTTATGGACAAGAGTAGAACACTGAAACAAATAGTAGATACATCATCAAGGTAACTGATATAATTTTATTCTATATCTGAATATGGTCATTATATTATGATCGGTCTATGTGAATACTGAATTTAAACCCAATTTTGCTTCTTTCTTAACATTAAGTTAATTCTTAATTATTATTCCGTATTTTTTTATATAAGAAAAAAAAACTATTATTTATTACTACATATTTTTAGTACAGAATTTTAAACCTTTTCTAAAATTATGTAAATTATTTTTAATTACAATTTTTAAATCATAAATCATTCTTCCTTGTCTAAATAATTAGTGTGCAATATAACTCATGAAAAATGTATTCGATTAATTTTTTTAGCATATTTTTCGTTAAAAATAATATAATTATTTTTATCATTTTCAAAAAGTTACCCTACTCAATTATGTTGATTGTTTATGATTACGAGTATTTTAGAATAAAAAGTATTTATATGTTTCTTCTTTCAATTTTATCATTTTTGATAATGTAATGCCAAAAAAATATAAACGGTACTTTCTTTAATTAAGAAAAAATATATTTTTTGTGATAAATTTTTTATATGAATTAATTTTCATTAAATTTTATGTACTCTTTGGAATATAGTAGTAATGTTTATTAATTTTTTGGTATATGTTACTGCATTAAATATATGTTCGTAATTTATGTGTTATTTTCATCATTTAAAATACAGTTTTCATGAAAATTAAAATATGGACAACAAGAAACAAAAGGAGGTGAACTTATCGCTCAACAATAACTAATCTCAACACGATGAAACTCAGCTACAACCCAACAACAATCAGTACCATCCTTTTACCGAATGCAGTTGATATAGGATGAGAACAACCAAAACCCCTCTGACCAAAATTCTCGAAAACCAAATACAAATGGCCTATCCTTTGTACGTTGTGAATAGAACTAGATCGGATAATCCATACATAGAAAATTTAGCTATTAATAATATGACAACTATCAATAATTCTAAAACTGATAACAAAATAGACATAGATAAAATAATGATCAAATTCATTTGATCCCAAAAATATCATAAAACAAATGTACAACTCATCCTATGCAAATTTCCCACTAGCAACAACTATAATAAGCAAGCAAATGACATTATGGTCAAAGAGCTCTTCATACCAAATGTCTCCTCACAAAGATTATCTGAATTGGATTGGAATTTCAATACGGGAATATATATTGATAAAAAGGGTACTTCATCATTTGATTTGTTGTGGCGTTCATGTGGCCCGAAAATTCTACAGGTATGTGTAAAAAAGTATGAACTTATATTGTAATGTCATTGTTTAGTAATTATTTTTGTCAATTTTATTATTTAATTACACATGATAATGACTTTGTGTTTGTAGTGGATGCCTATGAATTTTAGGCCATCGGAGGACATGATTCTAACAACGAATGAGCTTGCTTGTGCCGCTTACATTTTTGGCCTAGATTTAAAGTTCTAAGAATAATCGGAAAATCCTTATAACGCTATTCGATTTGTTGCAAGTCTATTTCATACTATGGAAACAACAAATTCCTAAAATAACTATTTGCATGCGTATTTCTATAGGGATGAAGTACTGGTATCAACTCGTACATCATATGCAAATAGAGAAAGTTTAGCCATATTAATTCCAGGAGAACAAGTCATCCAAGATGTAAATATTATTTTTTTATTATTTAACATGAAAAGTACAAAATATTAATGTTATGTATTGTAAAATTAAAAATATACAAATGTATTCATTTGTAGGTTATAGATTCTCTTGCTTGCATTCTCACACAAGAGCATAAAAAACTTAACAAATTGCAATTCATATGGTTTATGCAAACAACCTTTTTGATAAGTTTCAATACATAAATATTCCGACAAAATTTTTAATAAATAATTTCTTTGGTTTAACTTTCACGTAGTATATAAATAACTTGATTTCATATTTTTTTATGGCAAATTAATCAGCAACTAGCACTTACACGGTCCAGACAACTCAATCAACTAAGGGAACAATTTTCAGATCACCACATGTATAAGATTGAGTATTTATCAAGGGTAAGTCCTTTAATTTTTAGTAGATAATATATGATTTATTTGATCCAAATTGTATGTTTATCTTACTAGCATAGACTCACAATCCTCTTTATTTCGTAAGTAATTAGATTTTTGTCCCAATCAACGACCTCAATGACTATTGGTTCCTGATGATCATAGACATAAAAAAAGAACATATATTTATGCTTGATTCTTGTAAAATCTAAGACAGAAACTATGATAGACTATTATCAGTTGAAACCATGACAAGTAGCCCAGACTTATTTTGTTCAATAAAATTAATTTTTCAGCTTTTATTCTCTATTAATTTTAAATATTTTTTATATAACAAAAAACGAACCTCATTGTTTGAAATAACGATTTAAATTTGTATTTCAAAATCCTTGCTATATTCGGTTTGTAAGCTAATAGTAATTTGTTTATTTGAAATTAAGGTCTATTTTTTAACACTATTATCAAATTAATAATTTTTAAATTTTTAAAACCTAACCATTTTAGACATATAATAAAAATTAACCTGTTAAATCGCTTGCTTTAGACAATATCCAACTATATTTTATGTCATACAGGCTATATTTATTGAACGAATGTTAGAACACAAATCTTTCTACAATTCCAGTGAAATCACTGTACCTCGAATTTCTAAACTTTATATCGTGGAACCGTCTGACCTGCCACAGCAGAGGAGGGCTTGTAAGTAATATTAATTTATAAAAGATTTTACTTTCATGTCTATTAAGTTTGTTATGTTCGAACCATGTGTTGGTTAAACTGATAAAGTAGTACAATCATACATTTAACTAAACAATAATGACTGTGGTATCTGGATTACTTAATGGATGAAAGAGTGCGGATGGACTAATAATTTTGGTATCACGGTGACCAATCTAATTCATGTTCTAAATTTTTTATAATTATTAGAGAAAATTGTTTATTATCAATTGACTTAGTGAGCAAAGAATTCAATATAAAGAAGTTAGAAATTATGAATAAGGCACATGCATATATGCAAGATATACTATAAAAAACAGTCACGATTGCAAAAAGATTGAAGAATTATTTTTTTTAAACTCATCACATTTTATATTTGCTGAGACACGTCATATTTTGTTAAGCAGTTTTTAGTTTAATTTGTTCTTTTATTAGTATCCTATCCTCGAAATACATTTCTAATAAACTTGGTGGAGTTAGTTTGTACAATATTTTATTATCTAATCGAAACTACTGTTGAGTCATTTTGAAAGAAATATAAAAAAGTTACTCCACTCACATAATAATAACAATCACCATAATAATATAATCTGTCATGAACAAAGAATGACACACAGTCCTTACCCAAAATATTATAACTAAAAAATTATACGCATGATTTTATAAAATTAGATGATAATTAATACACATAAATTAAGAGTTTGATTAGCATATTTTGACAAAGAAATAAATATTTTTCTGATTTCATCCATTTATTAAGTATAGTTTAAACATAATTATTTATATAGTAAACTAAAAAAGGCATAATTTTGGATATTTTGTTGTAAAATTAAATCACAGGTTTGAAGAAAATAGGGAGGGAATTTTGATAGTAGTGCATTGTGATTTGTGATAACTAGTTATTATTTGGTGAAAAAGAGATGGAATAGAAAAAAAAGAAATACCAAAGCCAAAAACAAAAAACTGCTCTGCAAAAAATTGATTAAAAAACAGGCCAAACTAATGGTAAACCGAAAAACCGGCCAAACCGGCCAGTATTTTTTTATTGCCCGGTTCGCTATACCATCAACAATGGTGTCGTTTTATTCGAAAACAAAAGGCACCACCCCTCCCCCTTCTTTCTCTCAGAATCCCAACCCTAAAACCCTGTCAGAGCAGAGCAACATCCCCCTTCTCTATCTCCAAGCTACTCTCCGTCAGCTAGAGGCTGCCATCACCGTCAGACTAGCCTCAACCGAGCCTCCCACTTCTCCCATTGGCATCACTCACGTTAATTTTTTTGCCAACGCTCTTCGATTTTCCGTCGCGGTCCTTTTCTTGTCGTCGGCTGGTCGGTGAGTTCTTCAATGACAATTCCTTTTCTTGTCATTGCGATCCTTCTCTACTCTCTCTGCCGTAGTGAGTTCTTTAATTTTTCAATTAATTTATTTTTATTTTGTTAACTTTTGCTCATGTAATTATTATAGGGTTTGCTTGCTTCAACAATTGTGTAATCAAATCTCAATTAAGAACCATTTCTAATCTAAAGGTGTGCGCCTATTGAAATTTCAACTTTAAATTGGGGATCATGGCCAAATTTGAAATTTTTTCGTTTCTGTTTATGCAATCATGCATGTTATAGCCCTTCTTCATCAACACTGCAAGAATCTAATTGCTACAAGAATTTTCAAATTTAAATTGGGGATCATGGTCAAATTTTTTCTTGTTAATTTTTATATATTCTGAGTTGATTTTTATATGATTATTGTATATATTCTGCCTTCTGAGTTAATTGTATGTATTTTGAATTAATTATATGGATATTGGATTTTGGGTTAATTTTATGGATATTGGATTCAAACTGGGATTCTCTGCTTATTTTCTAGGTTTTTATGGTTTGAAACTCGATATTGGGTTCTCTCGAATAAACTGCTGGTGGTAGGTAATGACCATCCATCTTCAAACCACAGAGTTTACAAATTTATTTAAGAGTAAAGTACCATTTCTACCCACGAAAGTTGAAAACGCTGACAAATCTACCCACGAAAGGAAGAAACTACCAAATGTAACCATCAATCGTGAGATCCGTGGGACGAAACTAACCAAGCCTTGTTCTGGCGTTGACTCCGTTAGTAACGCTACCTACGTGGCTATTCACGGCGTGACATGGCTTGGGGAGCTTCACACGTGGATTTTATAATTATAATTATATAAAAATATAAATGGATTTGAAAATTTTAATTTTTTTTAGTAAAAAAAAGGAAATTAGAATTGAAGAGTTATGAAAGGTACAAGTCTTCGCGCGTTTCACAGAACAGAGGGTAGAGCCCTAAGAAGAAACTGTTCATCTTCTCCATTCACAGGAAATCTCCGGTGCCGACGATAATCTTCGTGTTGAAGAGAGGGTGGTTGTTGTTGTGGATCGTGTTAGCTTCTGGAGTTCGGTGATGTCATCCATAGGTAAGTACTAACCTTTGAAATCTCTGTAATGTTTTCCTGGATTTTCAGTGCATGGTTGTGATTTTATGATTTTTATTAGGGTGTCTTTGTAGTGGGTATGATGTGGTTGTGAATTGGTTTTGTTTTCTGTGTATGTGTATTTGCAGATGGCAACTATCCACATTACGTTAGTCATTAGTCACAGAGGAAAATTTGTGAAGGGTGATGATGGGAAACTGGCATATGTTGGAGGTGAGAAAACAGAAATTGAAAGAGTGAATGTGGATACTCTTAATAAGTTCTTCCTGACTGACTTAGTAAAGGACATAGGGTACAATGATGTGAGCGAGATTTACTGGCTTGAACCTGGGAAGGAGTTGGACCGTGGGTTGAAGTTGCTTAGACTAGACATGGATGTGGTGACTATGTATAAAGCAGCCATTGCTAATGGGAAGAGAGTTGAGGTGTTCACTGATCATCCAATTGACCTTCCTGAGTTTGTAGAAGAAAACAATGAGCCTGAACCAGAGGTTGAGATATTACATGTTAATAGGACCCCAGTCAAGCACAGAACCAAGATTTGTGTTAAGAGGACCCCAACCCCAAAGAAGAAGAGAAATAGAGTGGTGAAATTGAGTGAGAATGTAGGAGGTGTGCATGGACCGAATGCTGAAACAGGGGATGATCCGATAGATCAAGATTTCCATCATACCACAACAAACACACAACAACCAGATTTAAGCCATGATCAACCAAATATACCCAGCCATTCACCTAAGGTAACATTTGATGAGGCAGCAAGAATCGTTCGGCTCTCAGATGCACCCAATGAAACCAATTTACCGCCGTCTCAGCAGGTGGTGAGGACTCCTCCACATCCTGAACAACCAAATCTATCAGCTGCAAGTGAAGAAACTGGACACCAAATTCCAGTATCGGCGGAGTCAGTGGCTCCAACTGTTGATCAAGGGCCTGCTGAATCTGTTGAGGTTTTCACACAGTACATTCCACAGCCTTGTCAAGAACAAGAGTCTCAGGAGCAGAGCATTCAAAATGAAAAGGGAACAGTCGGTAGTGAGAGTCAACCCAGCAGTTCACAGCCCGGAGTAGATATAAATCCAGATGTGGGTGGTGGTAGTCAAAAGAAGAGGAAGAGAAGATCAACAGTCAGGCCTCCACCTTCAGGGCAAACATTCATACCTAATCAGGATCCAACCAAGCATCCTTCATTTTTTATACCTGTGGAGGGTGAACTTATGTCAGAGGCAAGTGCAGGGATGCATTGTTACGAGTCGGAGGAGCTAGATTCTATTGCAAGTGATGATGAAGACAGTCAGCATGCAGCATTTCCTCAAGCGAATCCAGATGCTCCAGTAAGGAAAGTAAGGTTGGAGGTTGGCATGGAGTTTGAAAATCTGGACCATTTCAAGAAGGCAGTTAGGAAGTTTAACATCAAGTTAGGCCGAAGCATATTCTTTCCAAGAGTGGATTCAACTAGGTGCAAGGCCATATGTTATGATGAGAGTTGTCCGTGTCAGATATACTGTGCAAAACGGTCATTTCCATTAAGCTTTCAGGTGAAAACGTTTGTGAATGAGCATACCTGCAGCAGAGTTAATAAGAATAAATCTGCAGATGGTAAATGGGTTGTAGAGGAGCTTGAGGACAAGATCCGTGATCATCCAGACATGACTCAAAGGCAGGCACAAGATTTTTTCAAAAAGGAGTATGACGTGATTGTGAATGAAAGGAAGATATACAGGGCCATGGTGAAGGCCAAAGAACGAATAGAGGGCTCAGAAATAGCTCAGTATGCAGTTCTTAGGGACTATGCTAATGAAATTATGAGGACCAACCCTGGCTCCACTGTGAGGATTAGTACTGATTTTGTTGAAGGGATTGGGCATAAGTTCAAAAGGATATATATATGCTTGGAAGGGTGTAAAAAGGGTTTTTCGAGTGGCTGCAGGCCCTTTATAGGGTTAGATGGAACTTTTCTAAAGGGATACTACCCTGGCCAGTTATTGACTGCAATTGGTCATGATGCCAACAACCACATATACCCTATATCGTATGCTGTTGTAGAATGTGAATGCAAGGATAGTTGGAAGTGGTTTCTCGAACTCCTACAAGAAGACTTAGGTGACGCTGAAATAAATGGAATCAACTTCATGTCAGACATGCAGAAGGTAAGGGCTGAATTTGTATGCTATGTGTATGTGTTCACTTTTAGTTCAGTAAATGTATCATGCATACCTCTTGCTGTCATAGTTACTAACGCACATATGGTATATTGATATAATTGTGTTGCTTTTCTCATCTAGGGCCTCATCCCTGCTATGCGTGAAGTGAATCCAGGAGCACATCACAGATTTTATGCTATGCACATATGGCAGAACTTTAGAAAACAGTGGGGGGATACAGAATTAAAAATTGCTATGTGGAGATGTGCCAAGGCCACAACCTCCCAAGAGTTCAATGCCGTACTGGATAGGATCAAACGGGTTAATCCCCATGCCGTACTGCTGTTTTATCAACCCACTCATATGTGTCTACTCTTATAGGAAACCAACCCAGCTCCTCAACCAGTTCCTAATCCAATGAGGTCTCCTTCAACTAGGCCACCAACTGCAAACAAGCCACCAAAGAAGAAGAAGAATCTACGAAGACCACCACCAACTACTCAGCAACCACAGTCTGCTCCAGCAACAACAACTACTAGTAGTGCATCACCTCTGCCATCTGATGTGCCACCCACTGTGACACCTCAAACCATGCTAGCTGCCTCCAAGGGCACTACTTCCAGGTTCATGGAATTCATGCCAACTCCCACAGTGAAAGGAGCAACTTCAAGTAGGTGGCCGCAGCCTGCCTTCCTTCCACCTCGAATTTTGAGGTCCACCACTGCACACTTGAAGGAAGGGTCAAGCGGAAGCAGCAACTCCACACCAAATCCTTGAAGGAAGATTATGTTCTTTTTTGTACTGTCCATGGCAGTTTATTTTACTTTTGATGGATATGTCAAATACTTTAGCTTCAATTGCTTATGTTTTGATTTTCGGTATGGGTGCATACTCGTTGTTGATAGCTCATACCTATAACTTGAACAATTAAGTAACTCAATTTCTACATACTTATCATGTTATTTTGCTTGTATTTCATGTTATTTTTGAGTAGAAAGTAAACAACGATTGCAATTAGTAATAGATAACATCTGCAAGTTACATATATGATATCACTCTGGTTGACATTTTCTGAATTCCAACTGTATACAAATGACATATTCAGAATCGAACATGGGTATTTTTGTCCTTAAATAACACTAACAACTACGTAGGCTCAAAACCTCCTAAGAATCAGATACAAAGTACAGACAATGTTACACACCACCACCATTGACATAATCACAACCCAAACCCTAAGTTTACTAACTTCAGCTTCAAACCTCCCTAACATCATCAGCATCTTCACTTCAGCCTCAGCCTCATTAACGTTTTCCTACACATTTCTTTCTGACAGTCCTCGTCTCAGACCCTCCCACTTCCCTTCGATTTCGTCTATCCATTCAAAGAAGTTGCAGTCCGAGTTCTATCCATGGCAAAAAAACTAAAATCAGACTCACATTCAACTCACATAGAACAGGGTGTAGAACGGGTTACATTCCAATTGGGACAACGTACGAACCACCTCCCAGGATTCATCACCGTTCCTGACTGTAACAGCGTCACCCCCAACCCACAGTAACATCTGCCATTGAACTTCCTATCATGCACCGTCTTCGGAATTGAGCTTGTAGACACACTACCACCGCCGTTCGAAGGTGGAGTAAAGAGTCTTCTCCTCGACATTGCTATAATTTCCAAGATTTTCATGAATTTAGGGTTAGTTATGGAACAAGGTTTGAATTTGGGAATTCTGGGGTTAAGGATATAGTATAACGGTCATACAACTCAGCAATCCACGTGTGAAGCTCCCCAAGCCATGTCACGCCGTGAATAGCCACGTAGGTAGCGTTACTAACGGAGTCAACGCCGGAACAAGGTTTGGTTAGTTTCGTCCCACGGATCTCACGATTGATGGTTACATTTGGTAGTTTCTTTCTTTCGTGGGTAGATTTGTCAGCATTTTCAACTTTCGTGGGTAGAAATGGTACTTTACTCTTTATTTAATGTTTTTTTTCATGCGTGCTTACTGGTCTTTTTCTTGTTCTTTAGGCCTTGGCAACTTCTGTCGCATTCATGTCAACTTGGTACTGTTCTCAATGTTGTTGGCGAACAAGTATACTACAAATAAAATGACAATAACACAACTTCTATGTTCTCTTACTAGATATAAGTAAGAAATACAAAATAGGAAGTTTCCAATTGAAAGTAATTCTAACATTATTTTTTGTTTAGTTGTTTGGTTTATGCAAGAACCTGAATTTTTCTTTTGAATTTATTTTCTGTAATAAATAGGATGAGAAGGCGCATGAGGCAATCCTGAAAGCATTAAACTTGTTAGGGTTTGTTTGATAAACCCAGTCTTTGTCATTTTTGTGTATTTTTATTTTTATTAGTTATGAAGGTTGATGTTTAAAGTTATTTGTAAACTTTTAGTGAATAATTTATTACGTGAAATTGTAAAATTTTAAATTTTATCATGTTAAAAATGATTGAATTTAAATATTTAAAGTATATATATTAAATTTTTAATATTTTTATTTTATATGTAATTAAATCGGTTAGACCCAATTGGACTTCTAAATTATTAAACCAGTTACTCTACCAGTTCATTGACCGGTTTGGTTCTCGCAATCTTGTTTCAAACACACATATTGGGTAATCAATCAAAATCAATAATCAATAATAATCATAAAATCCTAGTCACTACAAATATCTTCAGACCCCTTTTTCTCTTTTGTAGAGCTTTACCAATTTTCAATGGAGGTAAATTCTGTAACTATTTATTTGTTGGGGCCTGCTACACATACAAGTAAAAAGGCCGTACAAGTTTTACAAGTTATCAGCTTAAATTTCATTAACACGCGTATTAACTCTTTTTGAATGGAGCGTAACTACACGCGCCCCACTCAAACGGTTTCTCTTCGTCTTCTTCTTCTTCTTCTTCTCTTGTTCTTCGTCTTCGTCTTTGTCTTCTTCCTCTTCCTCTTCCTCTTCCTCTTCCTCTTCTTCTTCTTCGTTTTTTTTCGATTTTCATGGTTTCTGAAATTCTTCTTCTTCTTCTTGCTGCACGTTCTTCTTCCTCTTACTCTTCTTCTTCTCCTTTTCTTTCGTTTCTGCACGTTCTTCTTCCTCGTTTTCCTCTTCTTCTTCTTCTTCATTTACGTCTTTTCTCTCTATTTTCTCTTTTTTTTTTCGATTTTTCATGGTAAAATCATTTTTGAAGAAGAAGAAGCAGCAGAAGATGAGGAGGAGAAAGAGAAAGAGTTCTGAATTATGCATAAGATGTACTTCAACGAATTTTGGGTGTATTTTTTTAAATCCTTTGGGTGTATTTTCTGTAACCCTTTGGGTGTATTCCTATAATCGTTTGGGTGAATTCTTGTAACCGTTTGGGTGTATTTTCTGTAATCCTTTGGGTGTATTTCTATAATCATTTGGGTGTATTTCTGTAATCGTTTGGGTGTATTTCTGAAGTTCCATTATCTTCAAAAGGAT
>NC_029780.3:80061656-80067488 GCF_000817695.3 Arachis duranensis | reverse complement strand
AACGATTACATAAAATACACCCAAGAGATTACAGAAATACACCCAAACGGTTACAGGAATTCACCCAAACGATTATAGAAATATACCCAAAAGATTACAGAAAATAGACCCAAAGGATTTAAGAAATACACCCAAATTCATGAATAATTCAGAACTCTTTCTCTTTCTCCTCCTCATCTTCTGCTACTTCTTCTTCTTCAAAAACAATTTCAGAGTTTGATGTCAAAAAACAATAGAAATCGAGAATAACGAAAAAAGAAAATAGAGAGAAAAGCACGTAAATGAAGAAGGAGAAAGAGAATGCAAGAAACAAAAGAAAAGAAGAAGAAGAAGAGGAAGAGGAAGAAGAACGTGCAGCAAGAAGAAGAAGAAGGTGCAATGAAAACGTGCCGTAACAGTATGTGGAGGAACTAACGTCAACGACGAAGAACAAACCAGTGAGAAAGGAGGAGAAAAGAACGATCGAAAAAGAAGGAGAAGAAGAAGGGATGTAGCGCGTGTAAGGAACGTATCACTTGCAGCGAATTTTGGGGATTAGAGTTTAATTGGCTTGTAATACTTACAAGCCCTAATCGCTTGTACGCAGAGTTTTCCCCTTATTTGTTTTGTTGAATTTTGATCAAAATTTGTGTTTTCTTCTTTTTTAATTTATGTTTCAAAGATTAATTATTTATTATACTGAGTTCATTCCAATTGCACCCTTACATGATTCCTTTACTCTGAGCTGTTGTTTTTTGTTCCATTTAATTTATTTTTTGGGTATTGTTATGATTTTCATATTCTAGCATATATTTGGTACATGTATAGAAAGATTAATATATGTTCCAGGGATAATTTTGAATGTATTTCTTAAGGAGAAAACTGATCAAATTTGTATTCTAGTGGCTAGGCTTAAGTAAATTGCCGGTTAAAGGTCTAAGCGACTTTGGGAAGGTTGAAGAAGGTAGAAGATTGATTGTAGATAGATGGGGGAAAGGTTGCGTGCCCCATGTTGTGTTCTACAATATGATTATTGAATGTGTTTTAAAATTTGTTGCTGAAAATATCACTGAACTAGGTTTTTTGTTGTTGAAAATGATTACTGACATGAATTTGTTACTGATTATCATCATTGGATCTTGAATTTGTTGCTGTCTTGCTCAAATAATTACTTTAATAAATCTTTTTATTGTTGAAAAGTATCATTGAGTTGATTTTGTTAGTGATTGAATCTTGAATTTGTTGCTGCCTTACTAAATATTTTTTTTGTGGCGATTAATTGCTATCATAATAATAACATTCTTATGCACTAATAACATTATATTATTTGCAGTTCAATCTTGACAACAAAGTTATATATGTGTAATTCAGGTTCATGGCATTATGATGTCTCACCCTTCATCCTTGGAAAACTCATAACTCAACCTAACTTCCAAGTTTCTGCAGTCTTTTCTTACCTTAATAGACCTCATCAATCGTCCATTACTGATACTCAAGGTGCAAATGGTTTCACCTCAGCCAATAATTGTTAAAGGTAACTCCTTTGTTTATGACTTAGTGGTTTTTGCAACCATTATAGTCCTTATTGGTTTTTGTTTTCATTTTCAATATCTTTTGTTTTAAGGATAATGTTTTCATTTTTGTCTCTTGTCTTTTTTCTCAGGGATGCCAAATGGGGTTGTAGCATTAGCTTGGATCTCAACAACAATAGAATCAATTTTGACATTGGTGTACTTAGCCAAGCAAATTGCCCATCATTTGCTTATCATTGTGGTGTTCATCCACCACCACCACCACCTATAAATTTGTTTTAAGGTGTTCTTTCAGACGGCACTATGCTCCCTTATAACCAAGTTATTGAAGCAAGTTGCAAAAAAATTCAGAATGTGAATATTCTTAACTCTTTGGTTTCGTTTAGTAACTGTATCAATCTTTTTAAGGAATGAAGAAAATAATTAAACAAATGCTCCTCTCATAAGATAAAATTTGTACATTTTCAATCTATCAAAATGTTTAGACAATGAAGGACAATTTTTCTTGATTATAGTTTGCATATCTAACCTTTTAGGATAGAACTGAGGACTCAAACCATCGTTCAGGATCAAATACATCAGTTGATAATCCTTTCTATAACTTCTTAGAAGTTAAGGATCCAGAGTGGGGGAAGGATGCAGCTGGGTCACAGGTGACGCGAAGTAGGATGCTGCGGCATTGATCTTAGCTTGAACTTTTGATTCTAGCAGGAAATCGTGAAGCAGTAACAATGGCTATGAGGAGTATGCATTTGCAATGGTTTTCTGCTTGAAATCCAATAATTTTAACAAGCTAAGAAAAAGTGAATAGTTTCCTAGTCTTGGTTTAGGCCAAGGTAACTCGGAATTAAAGAAAGAACAGACTTGTTACATTGCAAACTATGCCCCTGGATTCAACGAAACTGGAAATCAAAGATAAGAAGAAAGTTTGCATGGGAATTTCATTTGACTTATCTTAATTTTGAAATATCAATTTACCATTATTATTTGTTATTTACATGTTTTAATGCAATACATATTGATTCTTCCTTTTTATCATGCACATAATGTGTAATAAATTTAACAATGATATATGTATATTATAAAATTAATTATTATTAGCTAAAAATAGTTTAGTAAATAAATTTGTAATTTTATATTTTACTTGAGTCTCTGGGGTCATGTGGAGATAATTGGAATTTTCTGTGTTGGTTTCATTGCGCAGCACATGATGATGGTTGCAAGATGGATGTAATAATTTAAGGAGTTTTAACTACTCAGTTTTACGAGCAATGACACTGTTTCTTGGTTTAGTACAGACCCTGGACGGTTTTTAAGTTCCCATCTAATGATTATTGTTAATAACAAAATGGAAAAGAGGAGAAAATGATTACTTCTTGACGGTAAAAAGGACCTAGTAACTTGTCTAGGTGAACACGTTACACTAACTCAAAAAAACTTGAAAACTCCTCCTCTAAAGTTGGACACTTGTACCTGGCAAACAAAAGAATATCACTGAACATAGTTGCATCACTAAGAATTACTAAAAATAAAATTTAATTAATAAAAGAATAATTTATTAAAGGATATTTTGGTAAGCAAAATTTAATGATAAAAAATAAAATTTTTATTAATGGATATTTTTTCAAAAAATAATTTATTTTTTTTTTTTATAAAAAATGGATAAAGTTAACATTATTAACACAAAAAATTTAAAATAGATTAAAGAAAAAATTTTTTAAAAGTTGGAAGGGAGGAAAATGTACATTTATAAAATAGAAGAGAGAGGAGTGTCATTTTAGCATCTCACAGAAGAGAGAAGTGGAATTTTCTCTATTTATTATTATATACATGCTGTGTTCATGGAATTCGGTGCCTAGATGCTTCATTGCAGTTTCCAACACTTAAAAATTTTTGCGCATGCACGCATATAATTGGGATGTTCATCTTAACTAGGGAAAATTGGCCGAAGCATGTTGCAGCTGCATGTATGTGAATTTCACTCAAGTTTATTTGAATCCAAATACAGATAATAGTCAAATCCATCGGGAGTAATGATATATACCAGGAGACTCTTTATATTCTTCACTTCCAATTTGTTCTCAATGAAAACGTAATTATCACCCAAATTCTTAAGAGTTTCTTTCACTTCATCAACCCCAACCTTGTAGTAGACAGATTTAAAAGGTAAGAATATATTCAAAAGGGAGCAAGCAAGTGTTCAGTGTTAACTTTAAAAAACAAAAACATATAATATGGTCCAAGTAAATTAACCCATATAAACTAGGAAAATAACATGGCCATAACTATGACATCTTAGAAGCCCATTTGTTAAAAGCGTGTGACATCTTAAATCAACCTTTGCAGCACGGATACACCCATAGCATGAATCATCTAGAGAATATAAGTAACGGGCTTTCATTTGCTTGCCTCTTTCGATAAGAATGACTAACTGATAATTATAGAAATAAACTTATCACACCAAAATCACATTGGCAAAATAAACATAGCATTCAATGAAGATAGTGTTATCTCTTAATCCAAGTGATAAAAAAGGTAGAAAATACTTGAGAGAAGTGACAGCCATAGCAACAAATATAAAAGCAAATCAACACACAATTTTATAGTTGATTTTACAATTGCTCTATGCTCTTCAAATAAACAAGCTTCCTAATGTGTTTGACTATTTACTTATGCAAGCATGTTTATATAAAACTGAACAAAAATATTATAACTATTCAAAACCCCTTTAAATAAAAATCCTACAAAATACGTGATTATATTTACCTTTTTTTGTAATCATAGAGGTGATCATTCTGGTTGTCCAAATCACTGAACTTGGTAGCCCTGACACTTCTGCTAAGAGAAGGCCATAGACAAGGACGTGTCTTGGTCCTTCTTCAGCAAGCAGCATCAATACAGAGAAATTCTCCCGAATGAAATCCATAAGTTCTGTGAGTTCATTTATATTAGAATATATACATTATGACAGAAGAATTGCAATACTTGAAATATGAGATATTGTAAACGCAACGAACCAAATGGATAAGATCCGTCTAACTTTGCATACATATGTTCATATCCCTAATTTTATAATTTAACTATTAAAATGAACTTATCAGTAATTTCGTTGCTTAAAACACATGCTAGATTAAAAATTTGTCTAATTTATGCACTATTAGTAATGAACAAAGAATAAATATGCCAAGCTTATGAACTTCTACATTAGCTAGTGCCCTCAGTAAGTAGAAATTACTACGATCAAGGCAAAACTATGTTCTGGTATAGCATTTCACAACTGTAGATTTATTCCTAGCATTCAACTACAACTTTCATTAGAATAAATGAAAAGTAGTCTTTTAAATAAGAAAAGTTAGCCAATAGTGAAAAATTAACAACTTACATCACTATCGACATCATTGGTTGAATTTGCAACCTAACACCTATCTTTTTTACTGCATCGTTAAACTAAATGCTCTCTTAGTTTCAACCGTTGAAGACACAAAAGAAATTGCAAGCCCCTTGGTGGAAAATCTACCAGCTCTTCCAATGGATCAGTTTAAACAAATATACAACCATGTAAATATGGATGGCATAATGGTTAAATTAGCAGTAGATAATGTGCTAATTTAATTCATATCATTTTTCGCAAAAAAAAGTTTTAATGAAATGCAACCAATTACCCTGTGCAGCTAAGTGTCAGTACAATCAGGCATTTCATAGTTGATATCTATGGCACCGTTTGTTTTCGGAGACAGGACACAGAGACATGGACAACACATATTTAAAAAGTGTTGAAAGCAAAGACATGGACACTAAACACATTGTCTCCGAGACAGTTTTTTTTATACTTTTGTGTCCACTCTTTTACGAAGGACAATGATGGACACGAGATTTAAAAGAGTGGACACAAACTTTTTTATAAATTTTGTTTTTTTTTTCATAGATATTTTTACCCTTTCTTATTTTTCTTATTGCGTTGTTCTGATAGAGGGGTACTTTCTTCTTCATATTCTTTCTCTATCTCTTTCTTTTTCAGTACTCTCTCATTTTTGTAGAATTTTTTTTATTGGAATGGATAATTCTTTCTTTCTTATCGTTTTTACTTCAATACTATTTTAACTTTGTATTATATTATTTGATTTGTAATAAAAATAATAATAAAAATAATTAGTCTTAAGACTTTTGAAGGATAAATATTATCAAAAGTAAAATTGATCTTTTAAAATACTAAAAAATAATTTATAAGTTGTAATTGATTTTATATAATTTAAAGAAAAATCAATTTTTAGATAAAAAAACATTGGTTTTCTAAATAAAAATAGATTTTTATGTGCAAAAA
>NC_029780.3:80053907-80058422 GCF_000817695.3 Arachis duranensis | reverse complement strand
ATTTTTAGAAATTAGGATTTAATTCGACTCTTCATCAGGTTCAATATTTCCTTTACTTTATATTTATCTCTTATCTTAGATACTTTAA
This sequence comes from Arachis duranensis, assembly GCF_000817695.3. NCBI lineage: Eukaryota > Viridiplantae > Streptophyta > Magnoliopsida > Fabales > Fabaceae > Arachis > Arachis duranensis. The sequence goes on along the minus strand of NC_029780.3, from coordinate 80,058,334 downwards.
TGCTTTTATTGGTATTTGATTTGTGTTTCCCAATTGGCTTATGAACTTTTCATGTTAGGATTATACATTATTGAGATATTTTTAGATTTATGATTTCAATTCAGCTTTCCACCTTTTTGGTCTTGGTTAAGAAATCAGTAACTCAGGAGTTATCTTAGCTCAACATAATTGATAACTGTTATCTTTGCTAATTGAATTGAACTTCAATAATCCCAACCTTTTCGTAGGAAATAAATAGGATTTGAAGGTCAAACTAATTAGTCCCTTAACTTTCCTTTGCTTTAGCAAAGGTTAACTAAGTGGAATTAAGATTCAACTTTCATTATTATTGATAAGAATAACTAAGTCTGGACTTCCAATTTCTCATACCTTGCCAAAGGATTTGCTTTATAGTATTTATTTATTTAATTGCCCTTTAAATTATCTGGCATATTCATTCCTCACTCTCAACCCCAAAATACACTTTTTCATAACCAACAATAAGAACATACCTCCCTGCAATTCCTTGAGAAGACGACCCGAGGTTTAAATACTCGGTTATCAATTTATTTAGGGGTTTGTTACTTGTGACAACCAAAACGTTTGTACGAAGGGATTTCTGTTGGTTCAGAATCTATACTTACAACGCGACTTTATAAAATTCTTTACTAGCAAAAATCCTAACGTCAGGCGTTAAACTCCAGAAACAAGTTGCAAAGCAGAGTCAAATGCCAGAAACAAGTTACAAACTGGTGTTCAACTCCAAGGAAGACCTCTACACGTGAAAACTTCAATGCTCAGTCCAAGCACACACCAAGTGGGCCCGGAAGTGGATTTCTGCATCATTTACTTAATTTTGTAACCCTAGTAACTAGTTTAGTATAAATAGAATATTTTACTATTGTAATAAGCGTCTTTTTCCCTATTTTCAAATTCACATACTATTTGGGGAGGCTGGCCATTCGGCCATGCCTAGACCTTGTTCTTATGTATTTTCAACGGTGGAGTTTCTACACACCATAGATTAAGGGTGTGGAGCTCTGCTGCTCCTCGAGTATTAATGCAATTACTATTGTTTACTATTCAATTCATGCTTATTCTTATTCTAAGATATTCATTCCCACTCCAATCTGATGAATGTGATGATCCGTGACACTCATCACCATTCTCACTTATGAACGCGTGCCTGACAAACACTTCTGTTCTACCTGCGAAAGCTAGAGTGTGTATCTCTTGGATTCCTGGTCCACGACGCATGGTTGCCTCTCCTGACAACAGAGCCTTCCATTCTGTAAGATCAGAGTCTTCGTGGTATAAGCTAGAATCCATTGGTAGCATTCTTGAGATTAGGAAAGTCTCAACCTTATTTGTGGTATTCCGAGTAGGATCTGGGATGGGATGATTGTGACGAGCTTCAAACTCGCGACTGTAGGGTGTGGTGACAGACGCAAAAGGATAGTAAATCCTATTCCTACATGATCGAGAACCAACAACTGATTATCCCTGCAGGAGACCGTAGAGGAGCTTTTTCACTGAGAGGATGGAAAGTAGCCATTAAAAATAGTGACGCCCTACATTCAGCTTGCCATAGAAAGGAGTCAGAAGGATTGGATGAAGGCAGTAGGAAAGCAGAGATTCACAAGGAATGACGCATCTCCATGCACTTATGTAAAATTCCCACCAATGAATTATATAAGTATCTCTATCTTTATTTTCTATTTATTTATCTTTTAATTATTAAAACTCCATAACCATTTGAATCCGCCTGACTGAGATTTACAAGATGACCATAGCTTGCTTCATGTCAACTGATGAGCGGATAATTTATACGCTTTTTGGCATTGTTTTTAGGTAGTTTTTAGTACGATCTAGTTACTTTTAGGGATGTTTTCATTAGTTTTTATGGTAAATTAACATTTCTGGAATTTACTATGAGTTTGTGTATTTTTCTGTGATTTCAGGTATTTTCTGGCTGAAATTGAGGGACCTGAGCAAAACTCTGATAGGAGGCTGACAAAGGACTGCTGATGCTGTTGGAATCTGACCTCCCTGCACTCGAAATGAATTTTCTGGAGCTACAGAACTCCAAATGGCGTGCACTCAACGATGTTGGAAAGTAGACATCCAGATCTTTCCAGAAATATATAATTGTTTATACTTTATTCGTATATAGACGACGTAAACTGGCGTTCAACGCCAATCCCATGCTGCATTCTTGAGTCAAACGCTAGAAACACGTCACGAACCAGAGTTGAATGCCCAAAACACGTTACAACTTGGCGTTCAACTCCAAGAGAAGCCTCAGCTCGTGGATAGATCAAGCTCAGCCAAGCACACACCAAGTGGGCCCCAGAAGTGGATTTATGCATCAATTACTTACTTCTGTAAACTCTAGTCGCTAGTTTAGTATAAATAGAACTTTTTACTAGTGTATTAGTCGTCTTTTGACCACGTTACATCTTTGGTCTCAGTTTTATTTTTCATCTTAGGAGACTATTGATCACGTTTTGGGGGCTGGCCATTCGGCCATGCCTGAACCTTCATCACTTATGTATTTTCAACGGTGGAGTTTCTACACACCATAGATTAAGGGTGTGGAGCTCTGCTGTACGTCGAGTTTCAATGCAATTACTACTATTTTCTATTCAATTCGACTTGTTCTTATTCTAAGATATTCGTTGAACTTCAACATGATGAATGTGATGATTCGTGACACTCATCATCATTCTCACCTATGAACGCGCGTGACTGACAATCACTTCCGTTCTACCTTAGACCGGGCGCACATCTCTTGGATTCCTTAATCAGAATCTTCGTGGTATAAGCTAGAATTGATGGAGGCATTCATGGGAATCCGGAAAGTCTAACCTTATCTGTGGTATTCCGAGTAGGATTCCGGAATTGAATGACTTTGACGAGTTTCAAACTCGTGATTGCTGGGCGTGATGACAAACGCAAAAGAATCAAGGGATTCTATTCCAACATGATCGAGAACCGACAGATGATTAGTCGTGCTGTGACAGAGCATTTGGACCATTTTCACTGAGAGGATGGGATGTAGCCATTGACAACGGTGATGCCCTACATACAGCTTGCCATAGAAAGGAGTGACAAAGATTGGATGAAAGTAGTAGGAAAGCAGAGATTCAAAAGGAACACAGCATCTCCATGCACCTATCTGAAATTCTCACTATTGAATTATATGAGTAACTATTTACTATTTTATTCCTTCGCGTATACTATAATTTCTTAATACAGTTAAATCCGCCTGACTGGGATTTACAAGATGACCATAGCTTGCTTTATACCAACAATCTCTGTAGGATCAACCCTTACTCACGTAAGGTATTACTTGGATGACCCAGTACACTTGCTGGTTAGTTGTGCGGAGTTGTGACAAAGTGTGATTCACGTTTGGGAGCACCAAGCCTTTGGAGCCATTGTTGATGATCACAATTTCGTCCACCAAGTTTTTGGCGCCGTTGTCGGGGATTTTTCGAGTATGGACAACTGACGGTTCATCTTGTTACTCAGATTATGTAATTTTCTTTTCAAAATTTTTCAAAAATATTTCAAAAATTTTTTTAATTATTTTCTTTTTTCTTAAAAGAATATTTTCGAAAAAAATTAATAAAATCATAAAAATAAAAAATATTTTGTGTTTCTTGTTTGAGTCTTGAGTCAATTCTTAAGTTTGGTGTCAATTGCATGTTTCTTTAAAAATTTTTGCATTTTTCAAAAATTCATGCATTCATGGTGTTCTTGATGATCTTCAAGTTGTTCTTGGTAAATCTTCTTGTTTGATCTTGATGTTTTCTTGTTTTGTGTTTTTTGTTGTTTTTCATGTGCATTTTTGCATTCATAGTGTCCATGCATTAAAGATTTCTAATTTTTGTGTCTTGCATGTTTTCTTTGCATCAAAAAATTTTCAAAAATATGTTCTTGATATTCATCATGATCTTCAAAGTGTTTTTGGTGTTCATCTTGACATTCATAGTGTTCTTGCATGCATCATGTGTTTTGATCCAAAATTTTCATGTTTTGGGTCATTTTTGTGTTTTTCTCTCTCATCATAAAAAAAAATTCAAAAATAAAAAATATCTTTTCCTTAATTTTCTCATAATTTTCGAAAATTTGAGTTGACTTAGTCAAAAATTTATAAAATTAGTTGTTTCTTACAAGTCAAGTTAAATTTTCAATTTTAAAAATCTTATCTTTTCAAAATCTTTTTAAAAAATAATATCTTTTTCATTTTTTTACTATTTTTCGAAAATTCTTTAAAATATTTTTTAAAAATATTTTTCTTAATTTTATCTTTCTTTTTGAAAAATATGCTAACAATTAATGTGATTGGTTCAAAAATTTGAAGTTTGTTACTTTTTTGTTAAGAAAGGTTCAATCTTTAAATTCTAGAATCTTATCTTTTAGTTTCTTGTTAGTCAAGTAAT
>NC_029780.3:80051100-80053860 GCF_000817695.3 Arachis duranensis | reverse complement strand
TTATATTTTCAAATTTGATTTTCAAATCTTTTTCAACTAACTATTTGACTTTTTGTTTGTTTCTTATCTTTTTCAAAACCACTTAACTACTTTTCCCTCTCTACTTTTCGAAAATATATCATCCCTTTTTCAAAAATTCTTTTTAATTAACTAATTGTTTTAAATTTTAATTTTAATTCTATCTCATCTTTAATTTTTTGAAAATCATTTAACTCCTTTTTAGAATTTATTTTCGAATTCTCTCTCTCATCTTCTATTTATTTATTCATTCACTAACACTTCTCTTCACCTCTCTTCATCTCCAATCACTGCCTCTATCCTTACCATTGTGTTTGGATTCTCCTTTCTTTATTCTTTTCTTCTTCTACTAATAATAAGGATCCTCTTTACTGTGACATAGAGGATTCCTCTTCTTTTCTTGTTCTCTTCTCTTTCATATGAGCAGAAACAAGGAAAAAAGCACTCTTGTTGAAGCTGATCCTGAACCTGAAAGGACTCTGAAGAGGAAACTAAGAGAAGCTAAATTACAACAATCCAAAGGCAACCTTTCTGAAATTTTCGAACAAGAGAAGGAGATGGCAGCCAAACCCAACAATAACAATGCAAGGAGGATGCTTGGTGATTTTACTAAACCCACGTCCAATTTTGATGGAAGAAGCATCTCAATTCCTGCCATTGGAGCAAACAATTTTGAGCTGAAACCTCAAAGTTGTTTTAATGCAACAGAACTGCAAGTTTCATGGACTTCCATCTGAAGATCCTTACTAGTTTTTAACTGAGTTCTTGCAGATTTGTGAGACTGTTAAGATGAATGGAGTAGATCCTTAAGTCTACAGGCTCATGCTTTTCCCTTTTGCTGTAAGAGACAGAGCTAGAACATGGTTGGACTCACAACCTAAAGATAGCCTGGACTCCTGGGATAAGCTGGTCATGGCCTTCTTGGACAAATTCTTTCCTCCTCAAAAGCTGAGCAAGCTTAGAGTGGATGTTCAGAACTTCAAGCAAAAAGATGGTGAATCCCTCTATGAAGCTTGGGAAAGATACAAGCAGATGACCAAAAAGTGTCCTTCTGACATGTTTTCAGAGTGGACCATATTAGATATATTCTATTATGGTCTATTTGAGTTTTTCAAGATGTCATTGGACCATTCTGCAGGTGGATCCATTCACCTAAAGAAAACACCTGCAGAAGCTCAGGAACTTATTGACATGGTTGCAAATAACCAATTCTTGTATACTTCTGAGAAGAATTCCGTGAAGAATGGGAGGCCTCAGAGGAAGGGAGTTCTTGAAATTAATGCTCTGAATGCCATATTTGCTCAGAATAAAGTGTTGACTCAGCAAGTCAACATGATTTCTCAAAGTCTGAATGGATGGCAAAATGCATCTAACAGTACTAAAGAGGCATCTTCTGAAGAAGAAGCTTATGATCCTGAAAACCCTGCAATGGCAGAGGTAAATTACATGGGTGAACCTTATGGAAACACCTATAATTCATCATGGAGAAATCATCCGAATTTCTCATGGAAGGATCAACAAAAGCCTCAACAAGGCATTAATAATGGTGGAAGAAACAAGCTCAGCAATATCAAGCCTTATCCATCATCTTTTCAGCAACAGATAGAGAGTTATGAACAGAATACCTCTAACTTAGCAAACTTAGTCTTTGATCTGTCTAAGGCCACTTTAAGTTTCATGAATGAAACAAGGTACTCCATCAGAAATCTGGAGGTACAAGTGGGCCAGCTGAGTAAGAAAATCACTGAAACCCCTCATAGTACTCTCCCAAGCAATACTGAAGAAAATCCAAAAAGAGAGTGCAAGGCCATTGATATAATCAATATGGCCGAATGCAAGGAGGAGGAGTAGGACGCGAACCCCAATGAGGAAGATCTCATGGGATGTCTCTCAAGAAGGAAGGAGTTCCCTATTGAGGATTGATGAGCGGAAAATTTATACGTTTTTTGGCATTATTTTTAGTGTGTTTTTAGTATGTTTTAATTAGTTTTATTATATTTTTATTAGTTTTTAGTTAAAATTCACTTTTCTTGACTTTACTATGAGTTTTTGTGTTTTTCTGTGATTTCAAGTATTTTCTGGCTGAAATTGAGGGACCTGAGCAAAAATCTGATTCAGAGGCTGAAAAGGACTACAGATGCTGTTAGATTCTGACCTCCCTACACTCGAAGTAGATTTTCTGAAGCTAAAAAAGCCCAATTGGTTCGCTCTCAATTGCGTTGGAAAATAGATATCCTGGGCTTTCCAGCAATATATAATAGTTTATACTTTGCTCGAGATTTGATAGCCTAAACAGGTGTTCCAAGTCAGCTCAAGAATTCTGGCGTTTAACGCCGGAACTGTCACAAGAATGGGAGTTAAACGCCCAAACTGGCACAAAAGCTGGCGTTAAACTCCAAGAAGAGTCTCTACACAAAAATGCTTCAATGCTCAGCCCAAGCACACACCAAGTGGGCCTGGAGGTGGATTTTTATGTCATTTACTCATCTTTGTAAACCTTAAGGTATTAGTTCTCTACAAATAGGACCTTTTGCTATTGTATTTTCGTCTTTTGATCACTTGAATCTTTTGATCATATTTTTATGATTGAACCCTCTTTGGGAGGCTGGCCATTCGGCCATGCCTAGACCTTGTTCTTATGTATTTTCAACGGTGGAGCTTCTACACACCATAGATTAAGGTGTGGAGCTCTGCTGTACCTCGAGTATTAATGCAATTACTATTGTTCTTCTATTCAATTCA
>NC_029780.3:80050554-80050915 GCF_000817695.3 Arachis duranensis | reverse complement strand
ATTCTTTAATCAGAATCTTCGTGGTATAAGCTAGAATTGATGACGGCATTCAAGAGAATCCGGAAGGTCTAAACCTTGTCTATGGTATTCTGAGTAGAATTCAAGGATTGAATGACTGTGACGAGCTTCAAACTCCTGAAGGCTGGGCGTTAGTGACAGACGCAAAAGAATCACTGGATTCTATTCCAACCTGATTGAGAACCGACAGATGATTAGCCGTGCTGTGTGATGAGCGGATAATTTGTACGCTTTTTGGCATTGATTTTAGTATGTTTTTGGTATGATCTAGTTAGTTTTTAGTATATTTTTATTAGTTTTTAGTTAAAATTCACTTTTCTGGACTTTACTATGAGTTTGTGTG
>NC_029780.3:80050135-80050395 GCF_000817695.3 Arachis duranensis | reverse complement strand
GGATGCTGTTGGATTCTGACCTCCCTGCACTCAAAATGGATTTTCTGGAGCTACAGGAACCTAATTGGCGCGCTCTCAACGGCGTTGGAAAGTAGACATCCTGGGCTTTCCAGCAATATATGATAGTCCATACTTTGCCCAAGATTTGATGGCCCAAACCGGCGTTCAAAGTCACCCTTAGAAATTCCAGCGTTAAACGCCGGAACTGGCACAAGAATGGGAGTTAAACGCCCAAACTGGCACCAAAGCTGGCGTTTAAC
>NC_029780.3:80047820-80049060 GCF_000817695.3 Arachis duranensis | reverse complement strand
GAGTTCTTAAGAATGAATTCTAGTGTTTCAAGGTGATGTTCTTATCATCACCAAAGCTGATTGATCTTCATCAATTTAGCTCTTGAATGCAATGTCCTGTTGAAGCTTGTTTAGCCATGTCTAATTTCTTTAGACTAAAGCTTTAGACTAACATTGCATGATTCCTGGAATTCTCATTAAGAATTTTGATACCTTTATTTTCTTTTGTAATTTTCGAAAAATCCAAAAAAATTACAAAACCATAAAAACCAAAAATATTGTATGTTTCTTGTTTGAGTCTAGTTTCTCATCTTAAGTTTGGTGTCAATTGCATGCATTCATTCATGTGTCTTACGGATCTTCAAATAATTCTTGATGATTTCTTACTCTGATCTTTGAATTCTCTTGACTTGAGTGTTTATGTGTCTCATATGCATTCCCATTAGTGTCAGTAGTATACAAACTGCTAAGTTTGGTGTCCTGCATGCATTGATATTTGATTTTAGTTGCATTTTCATTATTCCTTATTATTAAAAATCCAAAAATATTTTTTATTTGTGTCTTTTCAAGTCAATAATACAGAGAATTGAAGACTCAGAACATACAGCAGAGGAATTGCACAGAAAAAGCTGGGCGTTCAAAACGCCCAGTGAAGAAGGACAGGCTGGTGTTTAAACGCCAGCCAGGGTACCTGGTTGGGTGTTTAACGCCCAAAAGGGTAGTGATTTGGGCGTTAAACGCCAGAATGTGCACCATTCTGGGCGTTTAATGCCAGGATGGCACAAGAGGGAAAATTTTGTTTTTAATGCAAATTTTTTTCAAGTTTTCAAAGTTTTTCAGAATCAAATCTTTTTCAAATCATATCTTTTCAATCATATGTTTTCAAAATTGATTTCTTTCCATTTTCAAAGATACTTGCTATCAATTAATGATTTGATTCAACATTTCAAGTATGTTGCCTTTTCTGTTGAGAAAGGTTTAATGTTTGAATCATATCCTTTCTTGTTAGCCAAGTTTTTAATTTTCAAAATTAAATCTTTTTAAAAAAAATGTTTTTCAAATCATATCTCCTCAATCACATCTTTTTAAAACTAATCATATCTTCTTAACCACATCTTTTTCAAAATAGCTTTCAATCAAATCTTTTTGATTTCTAATTTCAAATTCTTTTTCAAAAATCACTTGGTTTCTTTCCCACTTTTATTTTCGAAAATAAATTAGTGTTTTTCAAAATGTTTTCAAAATCTTTTACTTAATTTTC
>NC_029780.3:80046523-80047235 GCF_000817695.3 Arachis duranensis | reverse complement strand
TCTATGAAGCTTGGGAAAGATACAAACAATTAATCAGAAAGTGTCCTTCTGATATGCTTTCTGAATGGAGCATCATAGGTATTTTCTATGATGGTCTCTCTGAACTGTCCAAGATGTCCTTGGATAGCTCTTCTGGAGGATCTCTTTGAAGAAGACGCCTACTGAAGCTCAAGAGCTGATTGAAATGGTTGCAAATAACCAATTCATGTACACTTTTGAAAGAAATCCTGTGAACAATGGGACCAATCAGAAGAAAGGAGTTCTTGAGATTGACACTCTGAATGCCATATTGGCTCAGAACAAAATATTAACTCAACAAGTCAATATGATTTCTCAAAGTCTGTCTGGAATGCAAAATGCACCAAGCAGTACTAAGGAAGCTTCACCTGAGGAAGAAGCTTATGATCCTGAGAACCCTCAATGGAAGAGGTGAATTACATGGGAGAACTCTATGGAAACACCTATAATCCTTCATGGAGAAATCATCCAAATTCTTCATGGAAGGATCAACAGAGACCTCAACAAGGTTTCAACAACAATAATGGTGGAAGAAACAGGTTTAGCAATAGCAAACCTTTTCCATCATCTTCTCAACAACAGACAGAGAGTTCTAAGCAGAATAACTCTGACTTAGCAACCATGGTCTCTGAGCTAATCAAAACCACACAAAGTTTCATGACTGAAACAAGGTCCTCCATTAGAAATTTGGAGG
>NC_029780.3:80038327-80040495 GCF_000817695.3 Arachis duranensis | reverse complement strand
CATACAGCTTGCCATGGAAAGGAGTAAGAAGGATTGGATGAAGACAGTAGGAAAGCAGAGAGACGGAAGGGACAAAGCATCTCCATACGCTTATCTGAAATTCTCACCAATGAATTACATAAGTATCTCTATCTTTATTTTATGCTTTATTCATAAATCATCCATAACCATTTGAATCTGCCTGACTGAGATTTACAAGATGACCATAGCTTGCTTCATACCAACAATCTCCGTGGGATCGACCCTTACTCGCGTAAGGTTTATTACTTGGACGACCCAGTGCACTTGCTGGTTAGTTGTGCGAAGTTGTGATAAAGAGTTGAGATTGCAATTGAGCGTACCATGTTGATGGCGCCATTGATGATCACAATTTCATGCACCAAGGATCCAAAGGAATCTGAGGCTCATATAGAGACCAAAGAGATCCCATTAAATCTCCTTCTGCCATTCATGAGCTCTGAAGATTATTCTGCCTCTGAAGAGGATGAAGATGTAACTGGAGAGCAAGTTGCTCAATATCTAGGAGCCATCATGAAGCTGAATGCTAAGTTATTTGGTAATGAGACTTGGGAAGGTGAACCTCCCTTGCTTATTAGTGAACTAGATACATGGGTTCAGCAAACTTTGCCTCAAAAGAAACAAGATCCTGGGAAATTCTTAATACCCTGTACCATAGGCACCATGACCTTTGAAAAAGCTCTGTGTGACCTAGGGTCAGGCATAAATCTTATGCCACTCTCTATAATGGAGAAGCTGGGGATCATTGAGGTACAGCCTGCCTTATTCTCATTACAATTGGCAGACAAGTCAGTAAGACAAGCTTATGGATTGGTAGAGGACATGTTGGTAAAGGTTGAAAGCCTTTACAACCCTGCTGATTTCATAATCTTAGACACTAGGAAGGAGGAGGATGAATGCATCATCCTTGGAAGACCTTTCCTAGCCACAGCAGAAGCTGTGATAGATGTTAACAGAGGAGAATTAGTCCTTCAATTGAATGGGGACTACCTTGTGTTTAAGGCACACAATTATCCTTCTGTAACAAGGGAGAGTAAGCATGCAAAGCTTCTCTCAGTACAGAGTCAAACAGAGCCCCCACAATCAAACTCTAAGTTTGGTGTTGGGAGGCCACAACAAAACTCTAAGTTTGGTGTTGAATCCCCATAACCAAACTCTAAGTTTGGTGTTGGGACTCCACAATATTGACCTGATCACCTGTGAGGCTCCAAGAGAGCCCACTGTCAAGCTATTGACATTAAAGAAGCGCTTATTAGGAGGCAACCCAATTTTTATTTATCTAGTTTTATTTTTTATTTTATTTTTCTTTTGTGTTTTATTAGGTTCATGATCATGTGGAGTCACGAAAAAAATATTAAAATCAAAAACAGAATAAAAAACAGCAAAAGAAAAATCACACCCTGGAGGAAGGACTTACTGGCGTTTAAACGTCAGTAAGGAGCATCTGGCTGGCCTTCAACGCCAGAACAGAGCATGGATCTGGCGTTGAACGCCATAAACAAGCAACATCCTGGTGTTCAAACGCCAGGAATGCACCCTGAGGAGAGCTGGCGCTGAACGCCAGAAACAAGCATGGACTTGGCGTTCAACGCCAGAAACATGCTGCACATGGGCGTTGAACGCCCAGAATGAGCATCACTTCGGCGTTTAAACGCCAGAATTGCTTGCAAAGGCATTTTACATGCCTAATTGGTGCAGGGATGTAAATCCTTGACACCTCAGGATCTGTGGACCCCACAGGATCATCTCAGGATCTGTGGACCCCACAGGATCCCTGATGAGCGGATAATTTGTATGCTTTTTGGCATTGTTTTTAGTATGTTTTTAGTGTAATCTAGTTAGTTTTTAGTATATTTTTATTAGTTTTTAGCTAAAATTCACTTTTCTGGACTTTACTACGAGTTTGTGTGTTTTTCTGTGATTTCAGGTATTTTCTGGCTGAAATTGAGGGTTCTGAGCAAAAATCTGATTCCGAGACCAAAAAGAACTGCAGATGCTGTTGGATTCTGACCTCCCTGCACTCGAAGTGGATTTTCTGGAGCTACAGAAGCCCAATTGGCGCGCTCTCAACGGCGTTGGAAAGTAGACATCCTGGGCTTTCCAGCAATATATGATAGTCCATACTTTGCCCAAGATTTGATGGCCCAAAC
>NC_029780.3:80034388-80034700 GCF_000817695.3 Arachis duranensis | reverse complement strand
ATCCTATTGGAGGATAATGCCAAACCAGTGGTTCAACCACAAAGGCGGCTAAATTCAGCCATGAAGGAAGTGGTGCAGAAAGAGGTTACTAAATTACTAGAGGCTGGGATTATTTATCCTATTTCTGATAGCCCTTGGGTGAGCCCTGTCCAGGTTGTTCCCAAAAAGGGAGGCATGACAGTGGTTCATAATGAAAAAAATGAACTGGTTCCTACAAGGACAGTCACAGGGTGGCTGGTGCACGAATTTGTGATTCGCACAACTAACCAGCAAGTGCACTGGGTCGTCCAAGTAATACCTTACGTGAGTAAG
>NC_029780.3:80029388-80030952 GCF_000817695.3 Arachis duranensis | reverse complement strand
TGCTTCTTTCTGGCGTTGAACGCCAGGAAGTCCTTTGTCACTGGGCGTTTTTCTGAACGCCCAGGATGCTAACAATCTGGCGTTGAACGCCAGAAGGTGCTTCTTTCTGGCGTTCAACGCCCAGAAGATGCTCCTTTCTGGCGTTTAACGCCCAGATGGCTACCCTTACTGGCGTTGAACGCCCAGTGGGTGCTTCTTTTGGGCGTTCAACGCCCAAAATGTTTCTTACTGGCTTTTTCACGCCAGTGAGCTTCCAAATATCCCTGTAACTCTGTGACTTCAACCAATTCCTATTTCACCTTTTGAAGATACTGTAGCATCTACCTGTAAAACTTTAATTTATTAGAAAAACGAATAAAATTAGATTTTGTGATTGGCTGGGTTGCCTCCCAGCAAGCGCTTCTTTAATGTCATTAGCTGGACTATTACTGAGCTTTTAATCAAGTCTCAGTTTTGAGCATTCTTGCTCAAAATTACCTTCAAGATAATGCTTAACTCTTTGTCCATTAACAATGAACGTTTTGTTAGAGTCATTATCCTGAAGCTCTATGTATCCATATGGTGAAACGTTTGTAATGACATATGGACTTCTCCACCGGGATTTTAATTTCCCAGGGAATAATTTGAGCCTAGAATTGAATAGCAGAACTGGGAATAATTTGAGCCTAGAATTAAATAGCAGAACTTTCTGCCTTGGCTCAAAGACTCTGGATGACAATTTCTTATCATGCCATCTTTTTGCTTTTTCCTTGTAAATTTTTGCATTCTCAAAAGCATTGAGTCTAAATTCCTCTAGCTCATTTAACTGGAGCAATCGTCTTTCTCCAGCTAACTTGGCATCAAGGTTCAGGAATCTGGTTGCCCAGTAGGCATTGTGTTCCAGTTCCACTGGCAAGTGACATGCCTTTCCATACACAAGCTGGTATGGAGAGGTCCCTATGGGGGTCTTGAATGCTGTTCTGTATGCCCACAGAGCATCATCCAAACTTCTTGCCCAATCCCTTCTACGGTTAATTATAGTCCGTTCCAGGATTCTTTTAAGTTCTCTATTTGAGACTTCAGCTTGCCCATTAGTTTGTGGGTGATATGGAGTAGCTACCCTGTGGCTGACTCCATAACGTACCAGAGCAGAGTAAAGCTGTTTATTGCAGAAGTGAGTGCCCCCATCACTGATTAACACTCTAGGGATACCAAATCTGCTGAAAATATGTTTCTGGAGGAATTTTAACACTGTTTTAGTGTCATTAGTGGGTGTTGAAATAGCCTCCACCCATTTGGATACATAATCCACTGCCACCAGAATATAAGTGTTTGAGTATGATGGTGGGAAAGGTCCCATGAAGTCAATGCCCCATACATCAAACAACTCAATCTCCAAGATCCCTTGTTGAGGCATGGCATAACTGTGAGGCAGGTTGCCAGATCTTTGGCAACTGTCATAATTAAGTACAAACACTCGGGAATCTTTATAGAGAGTAGGCCAGTAGAAGCCACTTTGGAGGACTCCTGTGGCTGTTCGCTCACTTCCAAAATGTCCTCCATACTATGATCCATGGCAGTGCCA
>NC_029780.3:80028534-80028919 GCF_000817695.3 Arachis duranensis | reverse complement strand
CTTGTCATGCCTTTGTCCCAACACTGCACCAATGGCATGCTCACTGGCATCACACATCAGTTCAAATGGTAATGTCCAGTCTGGTGCAGAGATGATTGGTGCAGTAACCAATTTAGCTTTCAGAGTCTCAAATGCTTGCAGACACTCTTTATCAAATATAAATGGCGTGTCAGTAGCTAGCAGGTTGCTCAGAGGTTTGGCGATTTTTGAAAAATCCTTTATAAACCTCCTATAGAATCATGCATGCCCCAGAAAGCTTCTGATTGCCTTAACATTGGCAGGTGGTGGTAATTTTTCAATTACTTCTACCTTAGCTTGATCCACCTCTATTCCCTTGTTCGAAATTTTGTGCCCAAGGACAATTCCTTCAGTCACTATAAAGTGA
>NC_029780.3:80025700-80027082 GCF_000817695.3 Arachis duranensis | reverse complement strand
CAAAGCGGGTAAATTGCTTATCCTGTCCCGCTTGGCGGAGTTTTTGAGGATAAGGCATTTTGGCTTTGTATTCCTCAACCTTAGTTGCTGCAGGTTTATTACCTACAGAAGTGGGTTGGGAAGCCTTTTTAGAAGGGTTGTTATCAGGACTTGTATGTGACTGATCACCCACTGGTATTTGAATGCCAGTGGTGGAAGCTGGAGTGGCGTTAGACGCCATCTCCCCATTTGTTACTGGCGTTTGAACGCCAGAACCATGTTCCCCTTGGGCGTTCAACGCCGGATCCATGCTTGTTTCTGGCGTTGAACGCCAGAAATGAGCATGGTCTGGGCGTTCAGCGCCAGCTTTATCCCTCTCTGGGCTCTGACTGTCCTCAGAGGGATTTTGAGTAACCAATTGTTCATTTCTTGGTTTCTTGCTGCCTTGAAGTGAGGTATTTAATGTTTTCCCACTTCTTAATTGAACTGCTTGACATTCTTCTGCTATTTGTTTTGACAGTTGCTTTTCTGTCTGCTTTAATTGCACTTCCATATTTCTGTTAGCCATTCTTGTTTCCTGTAATATTTCCTTGAATTCGGCTAGCTGTTGAGTTAGAAAGTCTAATTGCTGATTAAATTCATTAGCCTGATCCACCGGACTGAGTTCTGCAGTTACTATTTTAGCTTCTTCTTTTATGGAAGATTCACTGCTTAAGTACAGATGTTGATTTCTGGCAACTGTATCAATAAGCTCTTGAGCTTCTTCAATTATTTTTCTCATATGTATAGATCCACCAGCTGAGTGGTCTAGAGAAATCTGAGCTTTTTCTGTAAGCCCATATGGAAACAGTAATAATCTGTAGACATCCTGATCTACTTCCTTATCATGTACTGTGTCAGCAATTTGTAAAAACTGTGCCAGAAACTCTGTAGGTTCTTCCTGTGGAAGATCGGAATACTGGCAACTTGGCTGTACCATGATAATGAGCTGAAGGTTCAACTCAAAGCTACTGACTCCGATGGAGGGTCTACAGATACTACTCCCATATGAAGCAGTAGTGGGGTTAGCATATGACCCCAGAGTCCTCTTGGACTGTTCATTCCTACTTGCTTCCATATTGGATTACAAGAGATAATTTATATGTTGATTTAAAAAAAATGGAATAAGTAAAAACAAAATATATAAAAAGAAGTTAAAAATATTTTGTGAAAATTTTTCGAAAAATTTGAAATTAAAATTTGAAATATTTTATTTTATTTTATTTTTTTTGAATTTTGAATTTTATGATGAAAGAGAAAAACACACAAAAGACACAAGACTTAAAATTTTTAGATTTAGTGCTCCTTATTTTCGAAAATTTTTGGAGGGAAAACACCAAGGAACACCAAACTTAAAAATTTTA
>NC_029780.3:80024573-80025662 GCF_000817695.3 Arachis duranensis | reverse complement strand
TTTTGGAGGAAAAACACCAAGGAACACCAAACTTAAAAATTTTAAGATCAAAACACAAAGAAGACTCAAGAACACTTTGAATATTCACAAGAACACCAAGAACAAAAGAAAGAACACCAAACTTAAAATTTTTAGAAAACCAAGACAAATTTTCGAAAATTATATCAAAATTAACAAGAAAACACCAAACTTAAAGTTTGGCACAGATTAAATCAAGAAAAATTATTTTTGAAAGAGATTTTCAAAAGAACTAGTGCCCAATTGCCACGAACATAAGCCAACGCTATAACCAACTGAGTTAAAAATGTAATATATTTTAAAGATGTATTATTTTTGTGGATAAAAGTATAATTTTTGAAAGTTAATGTTTTGAAAAAGCACAAGAAAAACAAGAAAAGACACAAAACAAGAAAAACACAAGATCAAACAAGAAAAATAACCAAGAACAACTTGAAGATCAATGAAGAACAAAGAACACAAGTTCGAAAATTTGAAGAAAAATATCAAATATGCAATTAACACCAAACTTAGAATAAGACACTAAACTCACGAAAAATTAACAATTAATTAAGAAAAATAATATTTTTGAAAAGAAATTTTTGAAAAGAAACTATCCTATCAAAATCTGATGACTCTATAACAACAAAAATAAATTATTCCTAATCTAAGAAATAAAATAAGCCTTCAATTGTCCAAACTCAATAATCCCCGGCAACGGCACCAAAAACTTGGTGCACGAAATTGTGATTCGCACAACTGACCAGCAAGTGCACTGGGTCGTCCAAGTAATACCTTACGTGAGTAAGGGTCGATCCCACGGAGATTATTGGTATGAAGCAATCAATGTTTATTTTATTGATATTAGTCAGGAGGTCAATAAGGTGATTTGGATTTAATTGTAAGAAGTCAAAGTATTTAAAATTGTAAGTTAAAATAATAGAGAATAATAGCGTTACTTGTTGTGCAGTAATGGGGAATATGTTGGAGTTTTGGAGATGCTTTGTCCCCTGAATTCCTGCAATGTAATATTTAACTCAATTGTTTGTAAAGCACGTCTACGGCAAGCTGCATGTAGGGCGTCACCATTGT
>NC_029780.3:80022894-80024473 GCF_000817695.3 Arachis duranensis | reverse complement strand
AAGAGAAATAGAGGGAGAAACACCCAAAAACTGACACAAAAGTTGGAACAGCTTTAAAAATGCCCAGGAATTTGGATGGAGCTGCGTAGGGGCAAGGTTACAGGACCACAACACCTCGGACTCCAGGTCGGTAAAAGAAAGTCGGACACCCAGCTTAGAGAAAAAACAATCGTAGGCGTAAAAGAAGAGCTTCTCGGAACTGTCTAAAGGCGGGAAGCACACTCTCTCCTCGGAATCCGGGGCTACTAACTCATAATCCCTCTCAGACTCTCTATCTTCACATATGCTACATTGCCTACGAAACCTAGCTAAATATTCAGAATCTACCACAGAAGGGACTCTTAAAGGAACAGGATCTACCCAACCAAGACCACTCGGAATCTTGGTCGACATCGCTTGCAGAACCTTTCGAGACATAAAAATCTTTCCTACAAAGAAGAATACAACAGCAAAGCAAAAATCACATAAAGGCAGACAGCAAAAACCCATTCAGCAAGGCGAGAAAACCAAAGATCTTTTAGAAGAAAAAACAGAAACCCGAAAACAAAATACCAAGAGAAAAGAGCCCCCCCCAACAACCAAAGCAATGGCGGCGCCTCTTTTCGGGGCAAACCCAGGCATAGAAGAAAAAGAAACAGAAGCATATGTGCGCAAAGAAAATGAAGACGAGAACAAACCTGGAAGAGAGGAAGAAGACGACGAGCTCCGATGCAAGGAGAACGAAAACGGCGGCGCAGAGGAAACCCCGGAAAAACGCACAGAAAGAATCGGAGAAGAAGAACAAAAAGGGAGCGGCGCTCGAAGGAGAGATGGCGAAAACTCAGAAAAATGGAAAGGGAACAGAATAAACGAAGAAAATAAGGAAAGGGGCAAATAAATAATGCCTTCACAGAGCCCGAACGGAAATCGAATCTTGCTTGCTTCCAATCCGCAAGTGCCTTCCTCACTGATTCATGGCTCTCTTCCACCCTTTTTCTCTCTTCTTGTGCTAATTCATCCCTCACTTCTTCATACCTTGCGATTCCTGGGTGTAATATAGGCAGCTGTCCTACTAGGTACCTGTTCATACCCTGACCGAGCTCCCAAACTCGGGAAGTTCATAGAAGGTCCGACCTCGTCCCAAGGCCCACGCCTGAGGTCGGACCTCGGACAAATAAGCTAAGAAGGCCCATCAAAAGGAACGAAGCCCAAAACCTAAAGGCCGAAAAGGCCTAGGAAAGGCAGTTCCGCAAAGATAGGGATAAAACTCCCAAAAGATAAGATAAGATAAGAATATCTTATCCAGGGAAGATCACAGCCAACTACTATAAATACACTGGAGCACCCAGGTATAACTCATACTCTAATTCTACTCGATATCTGCTTGGACCCATGCTAACTCAAGCATCGGAGTGTCATTGCAGGTACAACCACCAGCCGCTCGGCACATCAAGCTCGGGTCACAGCACCCTCACCTCGGGTCTTGCCAGATGACCGAGCTACACGTTTCAGGTAACCCCCATTCTGGGCGTTTAACGCCAGGAATGGTGCCATTTTGGGCGTTAAACGCCAGAATGGGCACCATTCTGGGCGTTTAACG
>NC_029780.3:80021432-80022372 GCF_000817695.3 Arachis duranensis | reverse complement strand
TGGCGTTTAACGCCAGCCAGGGCACCTGGCTTGGCGTTAAACGCCCAAAAGGGGTGCCAATTGGGCGTTAAACGCCAGAATGAGTGCCATTCTGGGCGTTTAACGCCAGAAAGGTGGGGGGACCACAAGTTTGTTTTCAAATCAGATTTTTTCAAACTTTCCTTTTCTCACCCATATTTTTCTACAAAAATACATTTCAATCTCTCATTATTCACTTTCAAATTTTCAAAATTTAAAATCATTCTTCAAATCATTCTCAAATTTTGTTCAAAAACTCACTCTTCTTTCAATTTCTTTCCATATCTCCTCAAATCTCCTTTCAAATTTTTCTTTTTTTCGAAAATCTCTTCCCCCCACTCTATAAATAAATGTTTTCTCACCCCTCATTCCCCACATCATTCGAATTTCCTCTTCCTCTCTCTCTCTTCTCTTCTTTCTTTTCTTTTTGCTTGAGGACAAGCAAACCTCTAAGTTTGGTGTGCTTTTCCGTGATCACTAAGCCAAGATTCATCAAGATCATGGCTCCTAAAGGAAAACAAACCAATTTAAGAGGAAAGAAAGAGACTAATCCAAAGAATCTTTGGAATCAAGAGAAGTTCTTAACCAAAGAACATGAAGACCATTATCACAAAATAATGGGTCTGAGGTCAGTGATCCCGGAAGTTAAATTTGATCTGAAAGAAGATGAATATCCGGGGATCCAAGAGCAAATTCGAAATAGAGGATGGGAAGTTCTAACCAATCCTGAAATAAAGGTTGGAAGGAACATGGTTCAGGAATTCTACTCTAATCTGTGGCTAACAGATAAGCAAAGAATGACTGGAACTGCTTACCATACCTACAGAACCATGGTCAGAGGGAAAGTTATCTACTTCCATCTAGACAAAATAAGAGAAATCTTCAAATTGCCTCAACTGCAAGATGATCCTGATTCCTTCAA
>NC_029780.3:80018009-80018710 GCF_000817695.3 Arachis duranensis | reverse complement strand
TATTACTTGGACGACCCAGTGCACTTGCTGGTTAGTTGTGCGGAGTTGCAAAAGTGTGATTGCAATTTCGTGCACCAATCCCCACCTACCATATTCTCCCCTCTTCTCAACATTCATTCTCTCTTCCCCATAAACACTCTTCCCCAAAAACCCTTCACCAATCACCTCAATCTCTCTTCTCAATTACCCCTTCACCACTCACATCCATCCACTCTTCCCCATAAACCCCACCTACCTTCAAATTCAAATTTCTTTCCCACCCAAACCCACCCTAAATAGCCGAACCCATTCCCTCTCCCCTCCCTATATAAACCCTTCCATTCTCCTTCATTTTCACACAACACAACCCCCTCTTCTATACCTTGGCCGAATACACCTCTCCCCCTCTCCTCCATATTTTCTTCTTCTTCTTCTTCTCTTCTTTCATCTCTTGCTCGAGGGCGAGCAATATTCTAAGTTTGGTGTGGTAAAAGCATAGCTTTTTTTGTTTTTCCATAACCATTGATGGCACCTAAGGCCGGAGAATCCTCTAGAAAAGGGAAAGGAAAGACAAAAGTTTCCACCTCCGAGTCATGGGAGATGGAAAGATTCATCTCCAAAGCCCATCAAGACCACTTCTATGATGTTGTGGCCAAGAAGAAGGTGATCCCCGAGGTCCCTTTCAAGCTCAAGAAAAATGAGTATCCGGAGATCCGACATGA
>NC_029780.3:80016366-80017887 GCF_000817695.3 Arachis duranensis | reverse complement strand
CCAATGCATGGATCACTAGGAACCATGATCAAAGTAAGAACCCAAACCCAAAGAATTATCTTACAATGGTTCGGGGGAAATACTTTGATTTTAGTCTGAAAAATGTGAGGTTGGCGTTCAACTTGCCCATGATGCAAGGAGATGCATGCCCCTACACTAGAAGGGTCAACTTTAATCAAAGGTTGGACCAAGTCCTTATGGACATATGTGTGGAAGGAGCTCAATGGAAAAGAGATTCCAAAGGCAAGCCGGTTCAACTTAGAAGACTGGACCTCAAGCCTGTGGCTAGAGGATGGTTGAAGTTCATCCAACGCTCCATCATCCCCACTAGCAACCGATCTGAAGTTACTGTGGATCGGGCCATCATGATTCATAGCATCATGAATGGAGAGGAAGTAGAAGTTCATGAAGTCATCTCCCTTGAATTCTACAAAATAGCCGATAAGTCCTCTACTTTGGCAAGGCTAGCTTTTCCTCATCTTATTTGCCATCTATGTTACTCAGCTGGAGTTATCATAGAAGGAGACATCCTCATTGAGGAGGACAAGCCCATCACTAAGAAATGGATGGAGCAAACACGAGAGCCCACTCATGGAACCTGGTGGACGAAATTGTGATCAATGATATTGACTTTTTGGTCTTGTATGATTTTACTCTTAGGGCACTGTTTAATTCTTTCACAATCTCGTTCAACTAACCAGCAAGTGTACTGGGTCGTCCAAGTAATAACCTTACGTGAGTAAGGGTCGAATCCACAGAGATTGTTGGTATGAAGCAAGCTATGGTCACCTTGCAAATCTCAGTTAGGCAGATTAAAGTAGTTTATGGGTTTTCGAATAATTAATAAAAAAAGAAGAAATAATAAAAAGGATAGAAATACTTATGCAGATTCATTAGTAGAGGTATCTTTTAAGTATATACAGCTGCTGCATGGCTCAAGGACGCCTGCTCTCCTACTGCTTCTACTCAATCCTTCTTACTCCTTTCCATGGCAAGCTTTGTATAGGGGTTCACCATCAACTGTGGCTACTTTCATTCCTCACGGGGAAATAACCTGTGCGGCTGTCACTCGCACAGCTAACCAGTCTGGAGGCATCACCCATGGCTGATGGCTACATCCCATCCTCGCAGTGAAAACTATGCTAACGCACTCTGTCACAGTACGGCTAATCACCGGTTGGTTCCCGCTCCTACTGGAATAGAATCCCTCTTTTGCGTCTGTCACCAACGCCCAGCAGGTTAAAGTTTGAAGCACGTCACGGTCATTCATGATCGGAATCCTACTCGGAACACCACAGACAAGGTTGGACTTTCCGGATCCAGATGAATGCCGCCAACTATCTAACTTATACCACGAAGATTCTGTTGGGGAATCTAAGAGATACACATTCAAGCTCTGTTGCATGTAGAACGGAAGTGGTTGTCAATCACATACATTCATAAGTGAGAATAATGATGAGGGTAATTTGACTCATCACATTCATCATGATCTTGGGTACGAATGAATATCTTGGAATAAGA
>NC_029780.3:80014221-80015062 GCF_000817695.3 Arachis duranensis | reverse complement strand
CTCAAGCTTTTCACTTGGACCTTCATGACACAAGCATATGGTTAGGGACAGCGTGATTTAGCCGCTTAGGCCTGGATTTTACTTCCTTGGGCCCTCCTATCCATTGATGCTCAAAGCCTTGGATCCTTGCTACCCTTGCCTTTTGGGTTTAAGGGCTATTGGCTTTTTCTGCTTGCTTTTTCTTTCTATTTTTTTTTTTCGCCACCCCTTTTTTTTTCTTTCGCCACTTTTTTTTTCGCAAGCTTTTTACTTTTCACTGCTTTTTCTTGCTTCAAAAATCAATTTCATGATTTTTCAGATCATCAATAACATTTTTCTTTGTTACATTTCTCTTTGTTCATCATTCTTTCAAGAGCCAACAATTTTAACACTCATAAACAACAAGATCAAAAATATGCACTGTTCAAGCATTCATTCAGAAAACAAAAATTATTGCCACCACATCAATATAATTAAATTAAATTCACTAATAATTTCGAAATTTATGTACTTCTTGTTATTTTGAATTAAAACATTTTTCTTTTAAGAGAGGTGAAGGACTAATGGAATTATTCATAATCTTTAAGGCATGGTTACATACTAATGATCATGAAGTGAAGACACAAAACATGGATAAACACAATATTAAAAAAAACAAAAACAGAAAGAAAATAAAGAACAAGGAATGAATCCACCTGAGTGAGGGTGGCGCCTTCTTGAAGGTTCACTGGTGCTTTTTGAGCTCCTCTATGTCTCTTCCTTGTTTCTGTTGAATGATTCCTAATGATTTTGGTACTCCTATCCATAGTTGCTCCCAATAGTTGTGTGGAGGACCATTTATTCCCTGAGGTATCTCAGGGAT
>NC_029780.3:80009808-80010642 GCF_000817695.3 Arachis duranensis | reverse complement strand
TATAAAAAATGAAAAAGATATGATTTTTGAAAAAGATTTTGAAAAGATAAGATTTTTAAAATTGAAATTTTGACTTGACTTGTAAGAAACAACTAATTTTTTTTTTTTAAAAAAATTTTTGACCAAGTCAACCCAAAATTTCGAAATTTTAGAGGAAAATAAGGAAAAGATATTTTTTATTTCTAAATATTGAATGAAAAACACAAAAATGACCCAAAACATGAAAATTTTGGATCAAGACACAAGATGCATGCAAGAATGCTATGAATGTCAAGATGAACACCAAGAACACTATGAAGATCATGATGAACATCAAGAACATAATTTTGAAAAATTTTTGATGCAAAGAAAACATGCAAGACACCAAACTTAGAAATTTTTAATGCATGGAAAATATGAATGCAAAAATGCACATGAAAAACAACAAAAGACACCAAACAAGAAATCATCAAGATCAAACAAGAGGACTTATCAAGAACAACTTGAAGATCATGGAGAACACTATGAATGCATGAATTTTCGAAAACAATGCAAGAAAAATTTTAAAAGCATGCACTTGACACCAAACTTAAAAATTTACACAAGACTTAAACAAGAAACACAAAATATTTTTGATTTTTACAATTTTCTAATTTTTTTTTGTATTTTTATAAATTTTTTTTTTCGAAAAACATTTTTGGGAAAACGAAAAATAAAAGAAAAATTTTGAAAAAGATTTTTGAAAAGAAAATTACCTAATCTGAGCAACAAGATGAACCGTCAGTTGTCCATACTCGAACAATCCCCGGCAACGGCGCCAAAAACTTGGTGGACGAAATTGTGATCCCCTTTTTT
>NC_029780.3:79990648-80009062 GCF_000817695.3 Arachis duranensis | reverse complement strand
ACATTCATCATGTTCTTGGGTACGAATGAATATCTTGGAAAAAGAATATGAGATATTTGAATAAAAGATAATAGAATTGCATTAATGCTTGAGGTACAGCAGAGCTCCACACCCTTAATCTATGGTGTGCAGAAACTCCACTGTTGAAAACACATAAGCAAAAGGTTTAGGCATGGCCGAATGGCCAGCCCTCTCTAACGTGATCACAGGATTCAATTTACAATCCAGGATGTCTAATACAATAGATAAATGTCCTATATATACTAGACTAGCTTCTAGGGTTTGCATGAGTAAGTAATTGATGCATAAATCCACTTTCGGGGCCCACTTGGTGTGTGCTTGGGCTGAGCTTGATGAATTCACGTGCTAAGGCATATCTTGGCGTTGAACTTCGAGTTATGACGTGTTTTGAGCGTTCAACTCTGGATCATGACGTTTTTCTGGCGTTTAACTCCAGACAGCAGCGTGTACTTGGCGTTTAACGCCAAGTTACGTCGTCATTCTTCGAATAAAGTATGGACTATTATATATTTCTGGAAAGCCCTGGATGTCTACTTTCCAACGCCGTTGAGAGCGCGCCAATTGGAGTTCTGTAGCTCCAGAAAATCCATTTCGAGTGCAGGGAGGTCAGAATCCAACAGCATCAGCAGTCCTTTTGTCAGCCTTCTTCAGAGTTTTGCTCAAATCCCTCAATTTCAGTCAGAATTTACCTGAAATCACAGAAAAACACACAAACTCATAGTAAAGTCCAGAAATGTGAATTTAACATAAAAACTAATGAAAACATCCCTAAAAGTAGCTTAAACTTACTAAAAACTATATGAAAACAATGCCAAAAAGCGTATAAATTATCCGCTCATCAGAACCCAAGGGACGTATGAGGAAGCTCATCACCAAGAAATCCCGAAGATGCCTCAAGGGATACACTTTCCTCCCAACAACTATTGGGAACAACTCAACACTTCCTTAGAAGATTTGAGTTATAATGTGGATCAATTAAGGGTGGAACATCAAGAGCACTCCATCATTCTCCATGAAATTAGAGAAGATCAGAGAGCAATGAGGGAGGAGCAAAAAAGGCAAGGAAGGGACATAGAAGAGCTTAAGGACATCATTGGTTCTTTAAGAAGAAGACGCCACTAAGGTGGATTCATTCCTTGTTCTTATTTTTCTGTTTTTCAGTTTCTATGCTTATTATATCATCTATATTTGTGTCTCTATTACATGATCATTAGTATGTAGTAACTATGTCTTAAAGCTATGAATAAATTCCATAAATCCTTCACCTCTTTTAAATGAAAAATATTTTTAATTCAAAAGAACAAGAAGTACATAAATTTCGAAAATTGTCCTTGAATTTAGTCTAATTATATTGATGTGGTGACAATACTTTTTGTTTTCTGTCAGTGCATATTTTTGATCTTGTTGTTTATGAATGTTAAAATTGCTGGCTCTTGAAAGAATGATGAACAAAGAGAATGTTATTGACAATCTGAAAAATCATAAAAATTGATTCTTGAAGCAAGAAAAAGTAGTGAAAAAGCAAAAGCTTGCGAAAAAAAATTTTCAAAAAAAAATTATAGAAAGAAAAAGAAAAAGAAAGCAGAAAAAGCCAATAGCCCTTAAAACCAAAAGGCAAGGGTAAAAAGGATCCAAGGCTTTGAGCATCAATGGATAGGAGGGCCCAAGGAAATAAAATCTAGGCCTAAGCGGCTAAATCAAGCTGTCCGTAACC
The DNA here is from genome assembly GCF_000817695.3 of Arachis duranensis. Lineage (NCBI taxonomy): Eukaryota > Viridiplantae > Streptophyta > Magnoliopsida > Fabales > Fabaceae > Arachis > Arachis duranensis. The sequence continues at coordinate 80,007,327 of NC_029780.3, read as the reverse complement.
ATGTGCTTGTGGCATGCAGTTCCAAGTGAAAAGCTTGAGACTGAGTGGTTAAAGTCGTGATCCAAAGCAAAAACAGTGTGCTTAAGAGCTCTGGACACCTCTAACTGGGGACTCTAGCAAAGCTGAGTCACAATTTGAAAAGGTTCACCCAGTCATGTGTCTGTGGCAAGACTCATAAAAGTAGCTGTGTTCAAGAATCAACAAACTTAACTAGGAGAATCAATAACACTATCTAAAATTCTAAGTTCTTAGAGAAGCCAATCATTCTAAACTTCAAAGGAGAAAGTGAGATGCCAAAACTGTTCAGAAGCAAAAAGCTACAAGTCCCGCTCATTTAATTAGAATTAATATTCATTGATATTTTAGAATTTATAGTGTATTCTCTTCTTTTTATCCTAATTGATTTTCAGTTGCTTGGGGACAAGCAACAATTTAAGTTTGGTGTTGTGATGAGCGGATAATTTATACGCTTTTTGGCATTGTTTTTAGGTAGTTTTTAGTATGATCTAGTTACTTTTAGGAATGTTTTTATTAGTTTTTATGGTAAATTCACATTTCTGGACTTCACTATGAGCTTATGTGTTTTTCTGTAATTTCAGGTATTTTCTGGCTGAAATTGAGGGACCTGAGCAAAACTCTTATAGGAGGTTGACAAAGGACTGCTGATGCTGTTGAAATCTGATCTCCCTGCACTCAAAATGGATTTTCTGGAGCTACAGAACTCCAAATGGCGCGCTATCAACGGAGTTGGAAAGTCGACATCCAGAGCTTTCCAGCAATATATAATAGTCCATACTTTATTCGTAATTAGATGACGTAAAATGGCGCTCAACTCCAGTCCCATGCTGCATTCTGGAGTCAAACGCCAGAAACACGTCACGAACCAGAGTTGAACGCCCAAAACATGTTACAACTTGGCGTTCAACTCCAAGAGAAGCCTTAACTCGTGGATAGATCAAGCTCAGCCCAAGCACACACCAAGTTGGCCCCGGAAGTGGATTTATGCATCAATTACTTACTTCTGTAAACCCTAGTAGCTAGTTTAGTATAAATAGAACTTTTTACTAGTGTATTAGTCGTCTTTTGACCACGTTACATCTTTGGTCTCAGTTTTATTTTTCATCTTTGGAGACTATTGATCACGTTTTGGGGGCTGGCCATTCGGCCATGTGATGAGCGGATAATTTATACGCTTTTTGGCATTGTTTTTAGGTAGTTTTTAGTAAGTTCAAGCTACTTTTAGGGATGTTTTTATTAATTTTTATGTAAAATTCACATTTCTGGACTTTAATATGAGTTTGTGTGTTTTTCTGTGATTTCAGGTAATTTTTTGCTGAAATTGAGGGACTTGAGCAAAACTCTGATAGGAGGCTGACAAAGGACTGCTGATGCTGTTGGAATCTGACCTCCCTGAACTCAAAATGGATTTTCTGGAGCTACAGAACTCCAAATGGCGCGCTCTTAACGGCGTTGGAAATTAGACATCCAGAGCTTTCCAGCAATATATAATAGTTCATACTTTATTCGGGAATTGATGACGTAAAGTGGCGCTCAACGCCACGTACATGCTGCTGTCTGGAGTTAAACGCCAGAAACACGTCCCAACCCGGAGTTAAACGCCCAAAACACGTTATAACTTGGCGTTCAACTCCAAGAGAAGCCTCAGCTCGTGGATAGATCAAGCTCAGCCCAAACATACACCAAGTGGGCCCCGGAAGTGGATTTATGCATCAATTACTTACTCATGTAAACCCTAGTAGCTAGTTTAGTATAAATAAGAATTTTTACTAGTGTATTAGACATCTTTTGACCATTCGGTCTTTTGATCACCTTCATGGGGGCGGGCCATTCGGCCATGCCTGAACCTTTCACTTTTGTATTTTCAACGGTGGAGTTTCTACACACCACAGATTAAGGGTGTGGAGCTCTGCTGTACCTCAAGTTTCAATACAATTACTATTATTTCCTATTCAATTCTCTTTTATTCTTATTCCAAGATATACGTTGCACTTCAACTTGATGAATGTGATGATCCATGACACTCATCATCATTCTCACCTATGAACGCACGTGACTGACAACCACTTCCGTTCTACCTTAGGCCGGACGCATATCTCTTAGATTCTCCAACAGAATCTTCGTGGTATAAGCTAGATAGATGGCGGCATTCATGGATTCCAACCTGATTGAGAACCGACAGATGATTAGCCGTGCTGTGACAGAGCATTTGGACCATTTTCACTGAGAGGATGGGATGTAGCCATTTTCAAGGGTGATGCCTCCAGACGATTAGCCGTGCAGTGACAGCGCATAGGACCATTTTCCGAGAGGATGAAAAGTAGCCATTGATGACGGTGATGCCCTACATACAGCTTGCCATGGAAAGGAGTAGGAAGGATTGGATGAATGTAATAAGAAAATAGAGATTCGAGAGGATTTTAGCATCTCCACACGCCTATCTAAAATCCCCACCATTAATTTACATAAGTATTTCTATCCTATTTTATTTTCTGTTTATTATTAATTTTCAAAATCCATAACCATTTAATCTGCCTAACTGAGATTTACAAGGTGACCATAGCTTGCTTCATACCAACAATCTCTGTGGGATTGACCCTTACTCACGTAAGGTTTATTACTTGGACGACCCAGTACACTTGCTGGTGAGTTGAACGAGATTGTGGAAAGAAAGTGTTGAGTTAATGTTTTTATGCACATGCCAAAGAGCCATAATTGTTGATCACAATTTTGTCCACCAAGTTTTTTGCCTGAACCTTCATCACTTATGTATTTTCAACGGTGGATTTTCTACACACCATAGATTAAGGGTGTGGAGCTCTGCTGTACCTCGAGTTTCAATTCAATTACTACTATTTTCTATTCAATTCGACTTGTTCTTATTCTAAGATATTCGTTACACTTCAACATGATGAATGTGATGATTCGTGACGCTCATCATCATTCTCACCTATGAACACGCATGACTGACAACCACTTCTGTTCTACCTTAGACCGGGCGCATATCTCTTGGATTTCTTAATCAGAATCTTCGTGGTATAAGCTAGAATTGATGGCGGCATTTATGGGAATCCGGAAAGTCTAACCTTGTCTGTGGTATTCCGAGTAGGATTCCAGAATTGAATGACTGTGACGAGGTTCAAACTCGTGATTGCTGGGCGTGATGACAAACGCAAAAGAATCAAGGGATTCTATTCCAACATGATCGAGAACCGAAAGATGATTAGCCGTGCTGTGACAGAGCATTTGGACCATTTTCACTGAGAGGATGGGATGTAGCCATTGACAACGGTGATGCCCTACATACAGCTTGCCATAGAAAGAGTGACAAAGATTGGATGAAAGCAGTAGGAAAGCAGAGATTCAAAAGGAACACAGCATCTCCATGCACCTATCTGAAATTCCCACTACTAAATTATATGAGTAACTATTTACTATTTTATTCCTTCGCGTATACTATAATTTCTTAATATAATTGAATCCGTCTGAATGGGATTTACAAGATGACCATAGCTTGCTTCATACCAACAATCTCTGTGGGATCGACCCTTACTCACGTAAGGTATTACTTGGACGACCCAGTACACTTGCTGGTTAGTTGTGCGGAGTTGTGATAAAGCGTGATTCATGTTTGAGAGCACCAAGCCTTTGGAGCCATTGTTGATGATTACAATTTCGTCCACCACCAACAATCTCCGTGGGATCGACCCTTACTCATGTAAGGTTTATTACTTGGACGACCCAGTGCACTTGCTGGTTAGTTGTGCGAAGTTGTGAAAAAGAGTGAGATTACAATTGTGCATACCAAGTTGTTGGCGCCATTGTGTATCACAATTTCGTGCACCAAGTTTTCGGCGCCGTTGCCGGGGATTGTTCGAGTTTGGATAACTGACGGTTCATCTTGTTGCTCAGATTAGGTAATTTTCTTTTCAAAATATTTTCAAAAATCTTTTAAATTTTTTTTCTCTTTTTCGTTTTTCTAAAGATAATTTTTGAAAAAAATACAAAAAATTAATAAAATCATAAAATCAAAAATATTTTGTATTTCTTGTTTGAGTCTAGTGTCAAATTTTTAAGTTTGGTGTCAATTGCATATTTTTATTTTTCTCAAAAAAATTTTCAAAAAATTCATGCATGTGTTCTTCATGATCTTCAAGTTGTTCTTGGTAAGTCTTCTTGTTTGATCTTCATATTTTCTTGTTTGGTGTCTTTTGTTGTTTTTCATATGCACTTTTGCATTCATAGTGTCTAAACATGAAAAATCTCTAAGTTTGGTGTCTTGCATGTTTTCTTTTCTTGAAAATTTTTCAAAAATAAGTCTTGATGTTCATCTTGATCTTCAAAGTGTTCTTGGTGTTCATCTTGACATTCAAAGTATTCTTGCATGCATTATGTGTTTTGATATTAAATTTTCATGTTTTGAGTCTTTTTGTGGTTTTTCTCTTTCATCATTAAAAATTCAAAAATAAAAAAATATCTTTCCCTTATTTCTCACATAAATTTCGAAATCTTTGGGTTGACTTAGTCAAAATTTTTTAAAATAAGTTGTTTCTTGTTAGTCAAGTCAAGATTTCAATTTAAAAAATTTATCTTTTCAAAATCTTTTTCAAAAATCAAATCTTTTTCATTTTTTTCTTTTCTTTTACATTTTCGAAATTTTTTTCAAATTTTTTTCTTAATTTTATTTCAAAATTTCGAGAACTTTACTAACAATTAATGTGATTGATTAAAAAATTTGAAGTTTGCTACTTTCTTGTTAAGAAAGGTTCAATCTTTAATTTTTAGAATCATATCTTTTAGTTTCTTGTTAGTCAAGTAATCAATTTTAATTTTAAAAATCAAATATTTCTAAATTTCTTTTTCAAATCTTTTTCAAAATAAATTTCAATCATATCTTTTCAAACATATCTTTTTCAAATCATATCTTTTTCAAAATCAATTTCAAAATCTTTTCTATCTTCTTATCTTTCCAAAATTGATTTTCAAATCTTTTTCAACTAACTAGTTGATTTCTTTGTTTGTTTTACTATTTCTTATCTTTTTCGAAACCACCTAACTACTTTTCTCTCTCTAATTTTCGAAAATTTCTCACCCTTTTTCAAAATTCTTTTTAATTAACTAATTGTTTCAAATTTTAATTTTAATTTATTTATTCTCTTAATTTTTGAATTTTAACTAATAATTAAAATAAAAACAAAAATATTTTTCTCTTTTAGTTAATATTCAAAATCCTTCTCTCTCATCTTTCTCTATTTATTTATTCATTTACTAACACTTCTCTTCATCTCAAAATTCGAACCCTCTCTTCCCCTCTGTGTTTGAATTTTTCTCTTCTCCTTCTTCTATTCTTTTCTTCTTCTACTCACATAAAGGAATCTCTATACTATGACATAGATGATTCTTCTTCTTTTCTGTTCTCTTCTTTTTCATATGAGCAGGAGCAAGGATAGGAACATTCTTGTTGAAGCTGATCCGGAACCTGAAAGGACTCTGAAGAGGAAGCTAAGAGCAGCTAAAACACAACACTCTAAAGAGGACTTTACTGAAATTTTTGAAAAAGAAGTAGAGATGGCCGAACCCAATAATAATGGTGGAGGTGCAAGGAAGATTCTTGGTGACTTTACTACACCAAATTCCAACCTACATGGAAGAAGCATCTCAATCCCTGCCATTGGAGCAAACAATTTTGAGCTAAAGCCTTAATTAGTTTCTCTGATGCAACAGAATTACAAGTTTTATGGACTTCCATAAGAAGATCCTTTTCAGTTCTTAACTGAATTCTTGCAGATCTGTGATACTGCTAAGACCAATGGGGTTGATCCCGAGGTCTACAGGCTTATGCTTTTCCCTTTTGCTGTAAGAGACAGAGTTAGAGTTTGGTTGGACTCTCAACCTAAAGATAGCCTGAACTCTTGGGATAAGCTGGTCACGACTTTCTTGGCCAAGTTCTTTCCTCCTCAAAAGCTGAGTAAGCTTAGAGTGGATGTTCAAACCTTCAGACAGAAAGAAGGTGAATCCCTCTATGAAGCTTGGGAGGGATACAAGTAACTGACCAAAAAGTGTCATTCTGACATGCTTTCAGAATGGACCATCCTGGATATATTCTATGATGGTCTGTCTAAATTGTCTAAATGTCATTGGACCATTCTGCAGGTAGATCTATTCACCTGAAGAAAATGTCTGCAGAAGCTCAGGAACTCATTGACATGATTGCAAATAGCCAGTTTATGTACACCTCTGAGAGGAATCCTGTGTGTAATGGGACGCCTCAGAGGAAGGGAGTTCTTGAAATTAATGCTATGAATGCCATATTGGCTCAGAACAAAATGTTGACTCAACAAGTCAATTTGATTTCTCAGAGTTTGAATGGATTGCAAAATGCATCCAACAGTACTAAAGAAGCATCTTCTGAAGAAGAAGCTTATGATCCTGAGAACCCTGCAATGGCAGAGGTGAATTACATGGGTGAAGCCTATGGAAACACCTATAATTCCTCATGGAGAAATCATCCAAATTTCTCATGGAAGGATCAACAAAAGCCCCAACAAGGCTTTAATAATGGTGGAAGAAACAGGTTTAGCAATAGCAAGCCTTTTCCATCATCCTCTCAGCAACAAACAGAGAATTCTGAGCAGAACCCTTCTAGTTTAGCAAACATAGTCTCTGATCTATCTAAGGCCACTCTAAGTTTCATGAATGAAACAAGGTCCTTCATTAGAAATTTGGAGGCACAAGTGGGCCAGCTGAGTAAAAAAGTCACTGAAACTCCTCCTAGTACTCTCCCAAGCAATACAGAAGAGAATCCAAAAAGAGAGTGCAAGGCCATAACCTTACTTGGTGTGGCCGAATGCATAGAGGAGGAGGAGGACGTGAATCCCAGTGAGGAAGACCTCCTGGGACGTTCACTGACCAATAAAGAGTTCCCAATTGAGGAACCTAAGGAATCTGAGGCTCATCTAGAGACCATAGAGATTCCATTGAACCTACTTCTGCCATTCATGAGCTCTGATGAATATTCTTCCTCTGAGGAGGATGAAGATATTACTGAAGAGCAAGTTGCAAAGTACCTTGGAGCAATAATAAAGCTGAATGCCAAGTTATTTGGTAATGAGGCTTGGGTGGATGAACCCCCTTGCTCACCAATGAATTGAATGACTTGGTTAGGCAGACATTACCTCAAAAGAAATAGGATCCTGGTAAATTCCTAATTCCCTGTACCATAGGCACTATGACCTTTGAGAAGACTCTGTGTGACCTGGGGTCAGGCATAAACTTAATGCCACTCTCTGTAATGGAGAAACTGGAAATCTTTGAGGTATAGGCTGCCACATTCTCATTAGAGATGGAAGACAAATCCATGAAAAAGGCTTATAGACAGGTAGAAGACGTGCTAGTAAAGGTCAAAGGCCTTTACATCCCTACTGATTTCATAATCCTAGACACTAGGAAGGATGAGGATGAATCCATCATCCTTGGAAGACCCTTCCTAGCCATAGCAAAAGCTGTGATTGATGTGGACAGAAGAGAGTTGGTCCTTCAACTGAATGAGGACTACCTCGTGTTTAAAACTCAAGGATCTCCCTCTGTAACCATGGAGAGGAAGCAAGAAAAGCTTCTCTCACTACAGAGTCAACCAAAGCCCCCACAGTCAAACTCTAAGTTTGGTGTTGGGGGGCCACAACCAAACTCTAAGTTTGGTGTTGAACCCCCACATTTAAACTCTAAGTTTGGTGTTGGGAGGTCCCAACAATGCTCTAAACATTTGTGAGGCTCCATGAGAGCTCACTGTCAAGCTATTGACATTAAAGAAGCATTTATTGGGAAGCAACCCAATTTTATTTATCTATGAATTTTCCTTTTTTTTAGGTTGATGATCATGTGGAGTCACAAAAACAATTACAAAAATTTAAGAAAAATAAAAAATAGCATTAAAAACAGCACACCCTGGAGGAGGAACTTACTGGCATTTAAACGCTAGTAAGGGCAGCAGAATGGGTGTTTAACGCCGAGTTTGGCACCATTTTGGGCGTTAAACGCCAGAAACAAGCACCAGACTGGCGTTAAATGCCAGAAAGAAGCAATAATCTGGCGTTAAACACCAGAAATAGGTTGCAGCTTGGCGTTTAACGCTAGGAAAGGAATAAAAGCTGGCGTTCCTTGACCCTTCAGGATCTTTGGACCCCACAGGATCCCAACCTACCCTCCCACAACACTCTTCCCCAAATACCCCTCACCAATCAACTCATTCACTCTTCCCCATCACCTCTTCACCAATCACATCTATATCTCTTCCCCAAAAAACCCTACCTACCCCACTTTCAAATTCAAACACTTTTCCCTCCCAAACCCAGCCTTAATGGCTGAAACCCACCCCTCCCCTCGTCCCTATATAAACCCCTCACTACTCCTTCATATTCACACAACACAAACACCTTTCCCCCCTCTTGGCCGAATTCACTTTTCCCTCCATCTCCTCCATTTTTCTTCTTCTTCCCCTTCTTTTTTTCTTTTTTTGCTCGAGGACGAGCAACCTTTTAAGTTTCGTGTGGTAAAAGCATTGCTGTTTGTTTTTCCATAACCATTTATGGCACCTAAGGTCGGAGAAACCTCTAGAAAAAGGAAAGGGAAGCCAAAAGCTTCCACCTCCGAGTCATGAGAGATGGAGAGATTCATATCAAAGGTCCATCAAGACCACTTCTATGAAGTTGTGGCCAAAAAGAAGGTGATCCCTGAGGTCTCTTTCATGCTCAAGAAAAATGAGTATGCAGAGATCCGACATGAGATCCGAAGAAGAGGTTGGGAAGTTCTTACCAACCCCATTCAACAAGTCAGAATCTTAATGGTTCAAGAGTTCTATGCCAATGCATGGATCACTAGGAACCATGATCAAAGTATGAACCCGAATCCAAAGAATTGGCTTATAATGGTTCGGGGGAAATACTTAGATTTCAGTCCAGAAAATGTAAGGTTGGCGTTCTACTTGCCAATTATGTAAGAAAATGCACGCCTCTACACTAGAAGGGTCAACTTTGATCAAAGGTTGGACCAAGTCCTCATAGACATATGTGTGAAAGGAGCTCAATGGAAAAGAGACTCAAGAGGCAATCCGGTTCAATTGAGAAGACCGGATCTTAAGCCTGTGGCTAGAGGATGGTTGGAGTTCATCCAACGCTCCATCATTCCTACTAGCAACCGATCTGAAGTGACTGTGATTGGGCCATCATGATCCATAGCATCATGATTGGGGAGGAAGTGGAAGTTCATGAGATCATACCTCTAGAACTCTACAAGGTGGCTGACAAGTCATCCACCTTGGCAAGGTTAGCCTTTTCTCATCTCATTTGTCATCTATGCAATTTAGCTGGGATTGACATAGAAGGAGACATCCTCATTGAAGAGGGCAAGCCCATCACTAAGAAAAGGATGGAGCAAACAAGACAGCTCATTCATGGACCTCAACAAGAGCATGAGGAGGATCCTCATCAAGAAATCCCTGAGATGCCTCAAGGGATGCAATTTCCTCCACACAACTATTGGAAAAACTCAACACCTCCTTGGAAGGCTTGAGTTATAACATGGACCAACTAAGGGTGGAGCACCAAGAGCACTCCATCATTCTCCATGAGATTAGAGAAGATCAAAGAGCTATGAGGGAGGAGCAACAAAGACAAGGAAGAGACATAGAGGAGCTTAGGCGTTCCATTGGTTCTTCAAGAGGAAGACGCCACCCTCACTAAGGTGGACTCATTCCTTAATCACCTTGTCTATTTATTTTTTCTGTTTTCGGTTTTTATGCTTATTGTGTCATCTATGTTTGTGTCTTCATTATATGATCATTATTTTCTAGTGTCTATGTCTTAAAGCTATGAATAACTCCATGAATCATTCACCTCTCTTAAATGAAAAATGTGCTTAATTACAAAAGAACAAGAAGTACTTGGATTTCAAATTTTATCTTGAAATTAGTTCAATTATTTTGATGTGGTGGCAATACTTTTTGTTTTTTGAATGAATGCTTGAACAGTGCATATTTTTGATAGTGAAGTTTATGAATGTTAAAATTATTGGCTCTTGAAAGAATGATGAACAAAGAGAAATGTTACTGAAAATCTGAAAAATTATGAAATTGATTCTTGAAGAAAGAAAAAGTAGTGAAAAAAAAGAGAAAAAAGTAGCGAAAAAAAGAAAGAAAAAGAAAAAGCAAGCAGAAAAAGCCAATAGCCCTTTAGACCAAAAGGCAAGGGTAAAAAGGATCCAAGGCTTTGAGCATTAATGGATAGGAGGGCCCAAGAAAATAAAATCTAGGTCTAAGCGGCTAAATCAAGTTGTCCCTAACCATGTGCTTGTGTCATGAAGGTCCAAGTGAAAAGCTTGAGACTGAGTGGTTAAAGACGTGATCCAAAAAGAGTGTGCTTAAGAACTCTGGATACCTTTAACTGGGGACTTTAGCAAAGCTGAGTCACAATCTAAAAAGGTTCACCTAGTTATGTGTCTGTGGCATTTATGTATCCGGTGGTAATACTGGAAAACAAAGTGCTTAGGGCCACGGCCAAGACTCATAAAGTAGCTATGTTCAAGAATCAACACACTGAACTAGGAAAATCAATAACACTATCTGAAACTATGAGTTCCTATAGATGCCAATCATTTTGAACTTCAAAGAAAAAAGTGAGATGTCAAAACTGTTCAGAAGCAAAAAGCTACTAGCTCCGCTCATCTAATTGGGACTAAGTTTCATGGATATTGTGAGATTCATTGTATATTCTCTTCTTTTTATCCTATTTTGTTTTCAGTTGCTTGGGGACAAGCAACAATTTAAGTTTGGTGTTGTGATGAGCGGATAATTTATACGCTTTTTGGCATTTTTTTACATAGTTTTTAGTATGATTTAGTTATTTTTTAGTATATTTTTATTAGTTTTTAAGCAAAATTCACATTTCTTGACTTTACTATGAGTTTGTGTGTTTTTCCGTAATTTCAGGTATTTTCTGGTTGAAATTGAGGGACATGAGCAAAAATCTGATTCAGAGGCTGACAAAAGACTGCTGATGCTGTTGGATTCTGACCTCCCTGCACTCGAAATGAAATTTTTGGAGCTACAGAAGTCCAAATGGCACGCTCTTAATTGCGTTGGAAAGTAGACATCCAGGGCTTTCCAGCAATATATGATAGTCAATACTATGCCTGAGTTTAGACGATGCAAACTGGCGTTTAACACCAGTTTTCTGCCCTATTCTGGTGTTAAACGGCAGAAACAAGTTGCAAAGCAGAGTCAAACACCAGAAACAAGTTACAAACTGGCGTTCAACTCCACAGAAGACCGCTACACGTGAAAGCTTCAATGCTCAGCCCAAGCACACTCCAAGTGGGCCCCGAAGTGGATTTCTGCATCATTTACTTAATTTTGTAACCTTAGTAACTAGTTTAGTATAAATAGAACTTTTTACTATTGTACTAAGCGTCTTTTTCTCTATTTTCGAATTCACATGCTATTTGGGGAGGCTGGCCATTCAGCCATGCCTAGACCTTGTTCTTATGTATTTTCAACGGTGGATTTTCTACACACTATAGATTAAGGGTGTGGAGCTCTGCTGTTCCTCGAGTATTAATGCAATTACTACTATTTTCTATTCAATTCATGCTTATTCTTATTTTAAGATATTCATTCGCACTTCAGTCTGATGAATGTGATGATCCGTGACACTCATCACCATTCTCACTTATGAACGCGTGCCTGACAAACACTTCTATTCTACCTGTGAAAGCTAGAGTGTGTATCTCTTGGATTCCTGGTCCACGACGCATGGTTCCCTCTCCTGACAACAAAGCCTTCCATTCTGTGAGATCAGGGTCTTCGTGGTATAAGCTAGAATCCATTGGCAGCATTCTTGAGATCCGGAAAGTCTAAACCTTGTCTGTGGTATTCCGAGTAGGATCTGGGATGGGATGACTGTGACGAGTTTCAAACTCGCGACAGTACGGCGTGGTGACAGACGCAAAAGGATAGTTAATCCTATTCCTACATGATCGAGAACCAACAGCTGATTAGCCATGCGGGAGACCGTAGAGGACCTTTTTCACTAAGAGGATGGGAAGTAGCCATTGACAACGGTAACGCCCTACATACAGCTTGCCATAGAAAGGAGTCAAGAGGATTGGATGAAGGCAGTAGGAAAGTAGAGATTCAGAAGGAATGACGCATCTCCATGCACTTATCTAAAATTCCCACCAATAAATTACATAAGTATCTCTATCTTTATTTTCTGTTTATTTATCTTTTAATTGTTAAAACTCCATGACCATTTGAATCTGCCTGACTGAGATTTACAAGATGACCATAGCTTGCTTCAAGCCAACAATCTCCGTGGGATCGACGCTTATTCATGTAAGGTTTATTACTTGAACGATCCAGTGCACTTGCTGGTTAGTTGTGAAAAAGAGTAAGATTACAATTGTGCGTACCAAGTTGTTGGCGTCATTGTGTATCACAATTTCGTGCACCAGAGGGGTGTGAATACTAAACCGGCAATTATTAGATGGGAAGGCTGACGTCCATCATGTGGAAAGGAAACTTGAAGGGAAGAGAGGTTAAAATATAAAAATTGCAACTTAGAGCATGAGAGCAAGAAATTCATGAATTGATTGATATATAACGTATGATATTTACATATCACATACCAACTGAACTCGTGGATTCAAAACAATTTAGGTTTTCATAAATTCCCCTGCTCTGCAGTGTCACCTACAAATCTGTACAAAAAAATTATTCTATGTTTCCATGCTAAAAATATTAGTGTCGATTAAAAAGCAGATGGTAGGTCATAAACTTCTTTCAAGATATTATCATAATATAGACATCATGGAATCTGATTGGTTTATTTTGAATAGAGAACTAAACCTTTCCCAATAGTTTTGGCTGGATGCAGTCCAATTGGTTTTTGGTGAAGCACTTATTATTTGGTAAATTTTTTAAAAAAATAGTCAACTTCAATTAATTCTTTCAATGATCCAACTAGACAGCAATGAAGGAGACCAAAGCATGTAATTGCACTTTGACAGCATCCATCTTTATACTCATGGGCAGTTCGTGGTTTCCAATCCTTGACTTATCAATTGACATGACTATAAGAGGAAATACAAGTAGAGATTTTTAATAAAATCTGTTCAAATCAAGTTAAGATTAATTTCTAAACAAATATTTAAGCCACCACAAATTGGAACTTTGGAAGAATGTAGCTTGAGGATTAACATTATAAACCTTCCAACGGATATATAATAGAATGATGTTGCAGCTGTCCAAATCAAGTATATATGTCAAACTCAAATTCTAGCTTTAAACTTCCAAAATCTAATTGATCATGGGAAACAATTGTGATCATGGGCATACTTGTAGAAAGAAGTAAATATTTTGCAAGTGATAAATATAGAACTTATTGGCAATAATACATATGCGGGAAAAACCCTCACATAAGAAAGCAAGCACCAATGATTAAGAAACAATGTGATGTGTTTGAGGCCATTATGCATTTATGCAGTAGTAAGTTCCATAGACATTATGCCTGAGAAATACAAGTTGTAAGCAGAATAAACACAACAAATCTATTTGATCTATTAACAGAATCCAATGAACTAAACTAGAAACAGAATTCTTAATTAGCCTAGTTACTAAGCCATTATATTCCTTATAAGTAAAACCAAGTCATTTGTTGTAACCATAATTCAATATACAAATTAAATAAGAATAGAAGAATTATATAGGAGAGAGAAATGGTTTCTCACTTTTTCAGAAGCCAAAGATGAAAAATTGTTTGATGGAGAAGAAATAAACAACTATCAATCTGAATCTCGACTCTGCCAAAAAAAGTGGAGAAAAGTTAAACAAGAGAATAGGTGGAATATGCCAAAGTAGAAATCAAAATCAAAACTAGAGTCAATGCTAAGCTAGTTTAATCAAAATTCAGATTTAATTATTTATATATTCAGATAATAAAGTAACTTTATTGTCACAAGAGGCAATAGACATCACAAGTACTGTGCAGTCAAAACTAGGCCAGTAATTAAAACTGGTCACATATAACTATAAAAAACAAAAGAAGGCATGTGGAGGTTGCTAGTGCTTGATAGGGTAACCCACTAGTCATATACCATGTCAATTCCAACTGAATCTTAGGTTAGATATACTTTGAAATTTTTTTTTGAAAAAAAATTGCATCAATTTGGAATAATATATATAATTAAAGTCTGAATATTAAAATAAAAGCAGCTAAAAATTGTGATTTGCTAGAACCTAGCAGGAGGTATTTAAATAGTGCATGATATATTATTCCGTCAACACTCATAATCAGAAATTAAAGGTAAATCACTCCATTTTAAAAAGACCAACTCAAAAGTCAAAGAGCAGATGGTGTGTGGAATTTAACTTTGCACAATTGAACTAGCAAGTGCACTAGCAAGTGCACTGGGTCGTCCAAGTAATACCTGAGGTGAGTTAGGGTCGATCCAACGAGAATTGTTGGCTTGAATCAAACTATGGACACCTTGTAAATCTTAGTCAGACAGATAGAAAAGTTGTTTGTTTGTTTAAGCACATAAAAGTAAAATAAAGATAACTTTACTCAGTAATTGTGCATTCAATGATAAGAAGATGGTTAAGGCTTCAGAGGTGCTTTATTCTTCTGGATCAATCCATTCTTACTGTCTGCTCCAACTGTGAATGATTTCTTTTATTGCAGGCTGTATGTGATCAACACCAGTTGAGAGGCCACTAATCTTCATCTAAGCTAAACACCAGGTTTAGTGCGCATCTTGTCCGAATGAGGGTGAAGCTCCAGCAGTTCATCTCCTTAACGATCCTACTCAAAATGTCACAGACAAGGTCGAATCTTCCGGATCAGAGAATGCTACGCCTTGGTTCTAGCCTCTACCACAAAGACTCTAATCACTACAAGGTTTTTGTTTATTTGTGGCAGATTTTTTTATTATTTGTGGAGGTTTCTAAAACCCCCAAAATTTGAGGTGCCACGAGGTCTTTTGTAGGCATTTTGTGTGTGTTTAGTGGGAATTTTATATTAAACTTTTGTGGCAGTTTTAAATCACTTTTGTGGCAGTTTAAAATCCCCACAAATTGATTTTTTAATTTAATGCAAATTAACTATTTTGTGAGATTTTCAAACCTCCTCAAACCTTGTAGTTATTAATTATTTTTAATTTCAAATCATTCATTAATCTCATCTCATTTACATATTCTCAAATTTAAAATTTATTTTTTAATATCAAAATTTAAAAACTAAATCTTTTATAACACAATTTCTCAATATAAGACATAACTCTCTCTATATAAAAAATTCTTAATATCAATAGTTGCAAGCATAATTTCATATGGTATTGTTCTACATAACTATTACTGTTTTCCTTTAAAAAGTAAAATAATACAACAACTTCAATATTTCAATATTATCTAATTACATAAACGTCTCAAATATTTGTCCTCGGATGTCTGTTGCTATCACCAGCTGATCTCCTAACATCAAAGGGAGTAGTAGGCTCGCTGGTGCGCGAAATTGTGAACAATACTTTTCACAACTCTCATAATCCCCGGTCATGAACCCCAAAAACTTGGTGTTCAATACCATGGCATTAACACAACTTCGCACAACTAACCAGCAAGTGCACTGGGTCGTCCAAGTAATAAACCTTACGCGAGTAAGGGTCGATCCCACGGAGATTGTTAGTATGAAGCAAGCTATGGTCATCTTGTAAATCTTAGTCAGGCAAACTCAAATGGATATGGTGATGAACGCATAAAAACACAAAGATAAAGATAGAGGTACTTATGTAATTCATTGGTAGGAACTTCAGATAAGCGCATGAAGATGCCTTCCCTTCCGTCTGTCACAGTCATTCAATCATTGAATCCTATTCAGAATACCACAGACAAGGTTAGACCTTCCGGATTCTCTTGAATGCCGCCATCAGTTCTAGCCTATACCACGAAGACTCTGATCTCACGGAATGGTTGGCTCGGTTGTCAGGCGAGCACTCGGTTGTCAGGCGATCAACCATGCATCGTGCAATCAGGAATCCAAGAGATATTCACCCAATCGAAGGTAGAACGGAGGTGGTTGTCAGTCACACGTTCATAAGTGAGAATGATGATGAGTGTCACGGATCATCACATTCATCAAGTTGAAGAACAAGTGATATCTTAGAACAAGAACAAGCGGAATTGAATGGAAGAACAATAGTAATTGCATTAATACTCGAGGTACAGCATAGCTCCACACCTTAATCTATGGTGTGTAGAAACTCCGCCGTTGAAAATACACAAGAACAAGGTCTAGGCATGGCCATGAGGCCAGCCTCCCAATGATCTAGGATAGCATGACAATGAAGATAGCTACCCCTCGATATCTCAATACAATAGTAAAAGGTCCTACTTATAGAAAACTAGTAGCCTAGGGTGTACAGAGATGAGTAAATATCATAAAAATCCACTTCCGGGCCCACTTGGTGTGTGCTTGGGCTGAGCATTGAAGCATTTTCGTGTAGAGACTTCTCTTGGAGTTAAACACCAGCTTTTATGCCAGTTTGGGCGTTTAACTCCCATTTTGGTGCCAGTTCCAGCGTTTAACGCTGGGATTTCTGAGGGTGACTTTGAACGT
>NC_029780.3:79988870-79989626 GCF_000817695.3 Arachis duranensis | reverse complement strand
TGAACCTTTTCAGATTGTGACTCAGCTTTGCTAGAGTCCCCAATTAGAGGTGTCTAGGGTTCTTAAGCACACTCTTTTTACTTTGGATCACAACTTTATTTCTTTCTTTTTCTTTCTTCTCTCTATTTTTTTTCGTTTTCTCTTTTTCTTTTTTTTCTTTTTTTCGAAATTTTTCTCTCTTTTTTTTTTGCTTTTTCTTGCTTCAAGAATCATTTTAATGATTTTTCAGATCCTCAGTAACATGTCTCCTTTTTCATCATTCTTTCAAGAGCCAACATTCATGAACCACAAATTCAAGATACATATGCACTGTTTAAGCATACATTCAGAAAACAAAAATATTGCCTCCACATCAAAATAATTAAACTGTTATAAAATTCAAAATTCATGCAATTCTTTCTCTTTTTCAATTAAGCACGTTTTTATTTAAGAGAGGTGATGGATTCATAGGACATTCATAACTTTAAGGCATAGACACTAAGACACTAATGATCACAAGACACAAACATAGACAAACATAAGCATAAAATTCGAAAAACAGAAGAGTAAAGAACAAGGAAATCAAAGAACGGGTCCACCTTAGTGATGGCGGCTCTTTCTTCCTCTTGAAGATCCTATGGAGTGCTTGAGCTCCTCAATGTCTCTTCCTTGTCTTTGTTGCTCCTCCCTCATGATTCTTTGATCTTCTCTAATTTCATGGAGGATGATGGAGTGTTCTTGATGCTCCACCCTTAGTTGTCCCATGTTGGAACTCAA
>NC_029780.3:79987173-79987669 GCF_000817695.3 Arachis duranensis | reverse complement strand
TGGTGTTAAACGCCGGGCTGGTGCCCATTTCTGGCGTTTAACGCCAGCTTCTTGCCCTTTTCTGGCGTTTAACGCCAGTCTAGTGCCCCTTTCTGGCGTTAAACGTCCAGAATGGTGCCAGACTGGGCGTTAAACGCCCATCTGCTAACCTCACTGGCGTTTAAACGCCAGTAGGTGCGTCCTCCAGGGTGTGCTGTTTTTCTTCCTGTTTTTCATTCTGTTTTTGCTTTTTTCATTGATTTTGTGACTTCTTATGATCATCAACCTACAAAAAAATATAAAATAACAAAAGAAAATAGATAAAATATAACATTGGGTTGCCTCCCAACAAGCGCTTCTTTAATGTCATTAGCTTGACAGAGGACTCTCATGGAGCCTCAGAAATGCTCAGAGCTATGTTGGAACCTCCCAACACCAAACTTAGAGTTTGAATGTGGGGGATCAACACTAAACTTAGAAGTTGGTTGTGGCCTCCCAACACCAAACTTAGAGTTTT
>NC_029780.3:79986746-79986987 GCF_000817695.3 Arachis duranensis | reverse complement strand
AAGGGTCTGCCAAGGATGATGGATTCATCCATGCACTTCCCAGTCTCTAGGACTATGAAATCAGTAGGGATGTAATGGTCTTCAACTTTAACCAGAACATCCTCTACAAGTCCATGGGCTTGTTTTCTTGAATTGTTTTCCATCTCTAGTGAGATTTTTGCAGCTTGCACCTCAGAGATCCCTAACTTCTCCATTACAGAGAGAGGCATGAGGTTTACACTTGACCCTATGTCACACAATA
>NC_029780.3:79986282-79986648 GCF_000817695.3 Arachis duranensis | reverse complement strand
TGACCCACTTGTGCCTCCAAGTTTCTAATGGAGGACCTTGTTTCAGTCATGAAACTTTGAGTGGCTTTGATTAGATCAGAGACTATGGTTGCTAAGTCAGAGGTATTCTGCTTAGAACTCTCTGTCTGTTGCTGAGAAGATGATGGAAAAGGTTTGCTATTGCTAAACCTGTTTCTTCCACCATTATTGTTATTGAAACCTTGTTGAGGTCTCTGTTGATCCTTCCATGAAAAATTTGGATGAGTTCTCCATGAAGGATTATAGGTGTTTCCATAGGATTCTCCCATGTAATTCACCTCTTCCATTGATGGGTTCTCAGGATTATAAGCTTCTTCTTCAGATGAAGCGTCCTTAGTACTGCCTGAT
>NC_029780.3:79986004-79986111 GCF_000817695.3 Arachis duranensis | reverse complement strand
AGGATTTCTTTCAGAAGTGTACATGAATTGGTTATTTGCAACCATTTCAATTAGCTCTTGAGCTTCAGTAGGCGTCTTCTTTAGATGAAGAGATCCTCCAGCAGAGT
>NC_029780.3:79985406-79985700 GCF_000817695.3 Arachis duranensis | reverse complement strand
CTAGCTCTGTCTCTTACAGCAAAAGGGAATAGCATAAGTCTGTAGACCTCAGGGTCAACCCCATTAGTCTTGACTGTGTCACAGATTTGCAAGAATTCAGCTAAAAACTGATGAGGATCTTCCAATGGAAGTTCATGGAACTTGCAATTCTGTTGCATTAGAGAAACTAGTTGAGGCTTAAGCTCAAAGTTGTTTGCTCTAATGGCAGGGATAAAGATGCTTCTCCCATAAAAGTCGGGAGTAGGTGCAGTAAAGTCACCCAGCACCTTCCTTGCATTGTTGGCATTGTTGTTA
>NC_029780.3:79983987-79984234 GCF_000817695.3 Arachis duranensis | reverse complement strand
CGCCCAACCAGGTACCCTGGCTGGCGTTTAAACGCCAGTCTGTCCTTCTTCACTAGGCGTTTTGAACGCCCAGCTTTTTCTATGCAATTCCTCTGCTGAATGTTCTGAATCTTCAATTCTCTATATTATTGACTTGAAAAGACACAAATTACAAATATTTTTTGGATTTTTAATAATGAGGATAAATCAAAATGCAACAAGAATCAAATAACAATGCATGCAAGACACCAAACTTAGCAGTTTGTAT
>NC_029780.3:79960259-79982189 GCF_000817695.3 Arachis duranensis | reverse complement strand
TGCCAGTTTGGGCGTTTAACTCCCATTCTTGTGCCAGTTCCGGCGTTTAACGCTGGGAATTCTGAGGGTGACTTTGAACGCCGGTTTGGGCCATCAAATCTTGGTCAAAGTATGGACTATCATATATTGCTGGAAAGCCCAGGATGTCTACTTTCCAACGCCGTTGAGAGCGCGCCAATTGGGCTTCTATAGCTCCAGAAAATCTACTTCGAGTGCAGGGAGGTCAGAATCCAACAGCATCTGCAGTCCTTTTTAGTCTCCGAATCAGAATTTTGCTCAGGTCCCTCAATTTCAGCCAGAAAATACCTGAAATCATAGAAAAACACACAATCTCATAGTAAAGTCCAGAAAAGTGAATTTTAACTAAAAACTAATAAAATATACTAAAAACTAACTAGATCATACTAAAAACATACTAAAAGCAATGCCAAAAAGCGTACAAATTATTCGCTCATCACTCGCTTTCAGCATCATTAGCCTATATGTAAACATAAGATATTATTAGTATTTTCAGTAAAGTTAAGCATTAAGATGATTCGATATAAGCCTAACAACTCAATTTTGAAGAGCATTTAAACCTATGTTCAATATTAAAATGGAGTCACATCTTATTATGAAGTATGACAAATTAAAGTGACACTCTTAAAATATAACAATACTTTTTAGAACCATCTATGTAGATAAGACGAATGCTAGCCAGTAGCCATTGTTATTCATCTTCAGTTGTAGAAATTAGAATTGATGATATGAACAACATGTTCAATTTAAATAATTAGACTCCACTTTTAATGAATATTACTCTATCTAAACTTATATTCCTAACAAATAAATTTACTATAAACTTACCTCTCTGGAAGAAAAGAAGCCAACAAGTGCTTCGGGAATTCCTCCTTCCTTCATCATTAGGTATGCTTTCATTATATCAAATGATTGTTGCAACTTAGACTCTAGACTAGTGACCTTTTACTGAATTATGTAAATCGGACTCCAAATTATAGATCTTTTCCTGCAAAATTGCAGCAGTAGTAGGCGAAGAAGATCCAACTGAATTAGTGGAGATGATCATCCTATTAAGCCAACTTCTCATATTCCTAAAGGTATTTGTAGGCGCTGCTCCATGCCCATGCAACAAACTCTCCTAGAGTGTTCAGGCCCCAAAACATTACCAATAGCATTATTAGGGGACAACTCAAATTGTTCATTTGACTGTGTCATATTCAACTCAATTTGTTCCTATTTAAAAGTAGTAAATAGAAACTATTCAATTTTAAAAAAATAAATAACAAAAATTTCAATTAGCAGTTCTTCACTTCTTCCTTCTCTTGTCTATATCACTTGCAAATCTCATAAAATCCAAGCGCATGAATATTTGAAAGCATGAATATTTCATTAATATTATCGAATACCAACATAGCTCAAAGTTCTAAACTATAGAATTAGAACAATATATAAAAGAACACTAGTAGCAGCATAGAAAAATTAGGATATGCAGAACTTTCAATTTAGAATCGTGTATCTTTACAAGAGAGCCACTAACCAAATAAGAATGTCTATTTAAAGTCCTCTGTAGCTTAGTACTTGCTGGAACTATAAGCTTGTGAGATCACAACCAAAACTTTATAGTGAAAAATGCATGCAAGTGAAGTGAACGACTTTCCTATAATCATTATATATCTTAATCCACAAGCAACCACACTCAAATTCTATTTTCACATGATCACATACAAATAAAATAAGATAACATAGAAAAGATTTACAAAACACTTACCACTATAGTTAATGCCTCGTTATTTACAAAAGACCTATCCTTTCTCTAATGTGTTTTAATGTACATCATTCCTCTACTAGGCTTTTTCCCTATTTCCAAGTACTAAAAAAGAAGGAATAAAGAGTTAAACAATTAACATATATAATGCAAGTAAAATCATACATGTACCAAGCGTGTGTATATATATACCATCTCATGTCGCCTTCGAGAGTTGGATTTAGATCCACAAGTGTGAGGAATGGTTTCCTTGCTTCGATTTTCCTAATTTTTCATTCAAAGCTCCTAAAAACAAATATAAAACTTCAATTAAGAGTTTTTTTAATTAAAGTACAATAATAACTAAATGAGTTGTTTAATGTCTTACAACTGTAGACGGTTTTAGTCGATAATTGGCAAAGAAAGCCTATTGATCTCTTGGAACATTATCGGGCATATTGTTCACCAATGCTTCTCTTCTAATGGTTGGATCATAGAATTCATTCCACAATCTTTGCCTATATGTTGCCCACTTCTTTGCAATACTTTGGATTTTACCTTTATCATTGTATCAAAGCACTCATCCTTGAAAGACTTAGGCATGCCACCATTTTCTTGTCATGACCACTTTTCAAAGCTAATTGGAAAGATACGTGCATTAGTTGCTAATATACCATAATAGCCAGCAAGTAAACCTTGTGTTTCACCATATGTCGCACCCTCTTTGTCAACCTCTACAATACACGATCTCCCCTAGAGAAGTTGCAAATATCTTTGACTCTGATCTTAGCTTTCTTCTTCATGTTTGTAAAGTCTTAAGAAAAATAAAAAAACTTCATTATTGAAAACATTAGGAGTTAGATCAGGAGGACATGTTCAACCTAGTAGAATAAATGATTTAAACTATGCTTTAATTACATTAATTAATTACGCAATATATATTAATACCAATTATCTTCACATTCTAAGCAGATGAAGAGAGTTAGAACAACGTGTGGCTCCATCGGATGAAATGGAATTTGCAGCGGCCTGAGAAGGAGCCTCACTAGCCTCTACACTAGTGGTATCTTCAGATGCTTCTGGTGTTGGAGGTTGAAGTGAATGAGAAGCATTGTTGTTTTTCCTCTCATCTACAAATTTCAATATATTTTTTATGCATTTTCCCCTTGACATGATTGTATATCAACACACACAAAACTGTTAAATATAGGGGTGTTCAAAAAATAACCAAAATGTGGTTAACCGGTTAAAAAACCATAACCACATTTTGGTTAACCAGTTTAATAAAACAATTTTAAAAACCATATCCATATTTTTTAGAATTGGTTAACCAAAACCAAATTAAAAAAACCAATTTTTAACCGGTTAACCAAAACCAAAACCAAATTTAAAGTAAAACCTAAATCAAAACCTAATTTGAAATTCACTCTTTGTCTTTGATACTTTGACAAAACCCAATTCTCCAGTTCACCGGCGTCAACAGTTCTTCTCCTTCGCCTCTCACCGGAGCTCGCTGGTGGTTCGTCGGACCTCTACCTCTTCGAGTCTTTAGTTTGATTCGCGACTCTATCTCTGTTCCTCGACCTCCCATTCGTGACTCTGTCTTCACTTTGATTCACTTGAGTAACTCTCTTTTTCAGTTCTCTTCTTCTTTCGTTGGTGGCTCGCCGGAGCTCATCAATTGAGGTAAACCCCCTCCTTGCCCTTGGTTCTGAGTTCTGAGTTAGATTTTTTATCTGTGTTTTTTCTATTTTTTTTTTTGATTTGTTCTGTTTTGTTTCTTCATTAGTATACTTCTGACTTCTTCATTTTAATGGATTGAAAATGTACAGATTTTAAATCAATCAGTATTGAACTCTTCTTTTCAATGGATCCTACTGTAAGTTTTTTCTTCACTGTGGTTCACTTTTTGATTGGTTAAGACTTAATTAATTTGTATGAATTGAATGGAGAATTGTTGTTCGAATTATCTGTCTCATTGAATGGAGAATTGTTGTTCTGGCTGCTGTATTATGCTGTGTTTCTGCACCATTAAACTATAGTGCATATCAGCTCCTATTTTTCTGTGATCAAGCTTTTATTTTGTTTTACTTGATTTGTCAATCATATGAAAAATCATTATTTTTCTGGTTGAACGGGAAGGAGGAAAAGAGGTTTGCCTCACAAAGTAGTTACTATAGTTTTGATCATATAAATAGTATTTGGGACTTCTACTTTTGTACCAATTGTTTGATTTATCTTCCTGAAGGTTTATCACTTCTTGAGCTTTAGATATTCTTATCCGTTTAGGTTTTGGTTAGGAGAAACTTAAGACTACGAGAGTATTATTGAGGGATATTAGTGAGATGGCATGAAGTTGTAATTCTTATATTACATGCTTTTGTTGTTCTATTTTTGGTATGGTTTTCATGTCTCCTGATCTTGATGTTGAACTCCTTAAGGGGTCCAGTGGTTCCTATTTCATAGCTTGACAAGTCTTAGCTTAGGGGTTGGTGTGTGTTGCTTCTATTTGCCTTTCAATTTTCACTTCACCCTTTTCTTTATTTGTAAGACAGATACATTTTATTATTAGATCTTCATGCATGACTTTTGTGTACATTTGTACGTACATACTAGAGTAGAGTAGAGTAGAGTATGGTAGACTTATACCTACCTACCAAATTTCCTTTTTATGCACTCACTCTTATTATTGCTGGGGCAATAGGATTTATCCTTTCTCTCTTGGCTATACTAACATGCATTATTCACTCTATTGCAACTTTACAGCTGTAAATTTCTTCACTGGGCAACAATTTTTATTCTAATCTTAAAAGCATAATAACTAAACTTTTAGCATTCATTTCACAGAACTTGGAATATAATGGTCTTTTCTAATAACAGAGAAAATATTGTATAGAAAGTAGAACTAATGAACTCAAGTTCTTTCAGATATACTAATTTCTTAATCTAAAGTTAATTAGCTCAAAATTCCATCATTATCTTATTGCCTTCAAGCTGTCATGAGGAATCTGCAAAAAATCTTAATTATAATAAATTGGTACTGCTAGTATTGGCTTTTTAATAAGGGTGTATTTTGGACTGGTGATCAGCACTTCTATCAAACATTCAAGTCCATAGGTTTAATTTGTAACTTAAAATAGCCCAGCTGTAGATTTACTAAATTTTCATCATTTTAGTTTGGTGGGAGACTTTGACACCTTTGCTAGTGGTCTAGTATTCTAGAAAGTTGAATTTCTGCAGGGTATGATAAGCTACATGAATTCATGGGGGGAAAACACTTGATATGCTTTCATTTTAATATGCTTTCAATTTTTATCCATTCCTTTTAATATGCTTTCATTTTTAAATATAAATAGGTATTAATCCTTATTTATTAGGTCAGCTATTAGATTTTAATCCTTATAGGAACAATACAAGTTGCTTAATACAAGTAATTTTGGTTCCAGACCTCTGTTTTGACTGTTGTTAAACTCTATAGTTATATTTCATTGTATTGGTTCTGTTTTATCTATGAAAAAAGGCAACAGAGAATGCATTTTTATTCATTTTTCAAATTATTTTATTTAGAGAGATACTTCATTGTATTTTGGTGTGATTTATGACTAATATTTAATTCATTTGAACACCCTTGGAATCAGTTTCAAAGTATATGTATATATTGTTTGATCTTGGATTTGTGCTTGATAACTTTGCTTTGTTGAAGTATTTAATAATTAGATTTTATGGTTTCTTATTCAAAATGAGGTAGCCGATCGTGATGTTCCCATGTCAGAGTCTGCAGAGCATTCGGCTTCTACATTACCTCCTCTCCCAACCACATCATTTGAGTGCAAAAATCGATCAACAGTTTGGGACCACTTCAAGAGAACATCTGATGATGAAAATAAGGCTCAATGTCAACACTGTTTGAAAGTGATTAAGTGCGGGAATGGAACAAGTGCAATGAGATCACATTTAAAGATTTGCAAAAGCAATCCTGGTTCAGATAGAGGCAAACGATAGAAAACAGGCACATTGCCTAGCCCAGAAGCACAAGTGGGTAGGTTTGATGTAGAATATCCCCAGGAAAAATTGATATCAATATTTGTTCGCGAGGAGCTTCTTTTTCGATTTGTTGAAATTCAAGGTTTTAAAGAATATTCGGCCGCTCTACAACCAGGATTCAACACTCTCACGTATTACATTGGCAGGTGACATCTTGATGCTCTATGAAACAAAGAAGGTTCAACTTCAAAAATACTTTTCCAAATACGGAGGAAGAGTTTGTCTTACAATTGATAACTGGAGTTCGTGTCAGAATATGGCGTATATGTGTTTGACTATTTATTTCATTGATGTGGACTGGAAGTTGCAAAAGAAAATACTAAATTTTTGCCAAGTCACCGGCCACACGGGGGAGACTATCGCTCAAAATGTTGAAGCTTGCTTGAATAGCTAGAAGTTGAACAAGATCTTGAGTTTGACAGTTGATAATGCATCGTCTAACGATGTAGGAGTTATGTATTTACAAAGAAGGCTGATTTCTTGGAAGAGTTCAGTTTTGAATGGAGAGTATCTCCATATGCTGTGTTGTGAACATATTTTAAATCTGATTGTGAAGGATGGATTGAAGGAGATTGATGATTTGGTCGCCGAAATTCGGGATGCTGTGAAGTATGTTTGATCCTCAAATTCAAGATTAACTAGGTTCAAGGCATGTATTGCATAAGAGAATATTCCACATAAGAGTCTTGTTTGCATAGATGTTGAACTACGATGGAACTCTACATACTTAATGTTAGTAGCAGCCTTAAAGCATCAGAAGGCATTTGAGCTATTAGAGATGCAAGACAAAAAATTTGTTGAAGAATTAAACAAGGGAAGAGGGGTGCCTTCAATTCAAGATTGGGATTATGCTAAGTCCGTCTTACCATTTTTAGAGATGTTTTACGATGCTACACTTTGCATCCCTGGATCCTCTTATGTCACTAGTAACTTGTACATGAAAGAAGTGTTTGCTCTTGGAAGGAGGATTCAACAAAACAACAAGTATTGGGGAAATGCAAAAACTATTAACATGTCATTGTTAATTGCTGTCGTTCTAGATCCTTGCCATAAGTTGGATTATGTTAAGTGGTGCCCAGTTAATTCTTTAGGTGTGGAAGTGGGTGGTGAATTGAAGACAAAGTTGTCTTCTTGTCTTTATTCACTTTATAATTTATATCAAGGTGCAGATGAAGGAAACCAAGATGATACCCTCTCCCAACCTAGTGCAAGTGATAAAGCCAAAGACATTTATGATACGGGGTTATATCGTCGATCAATCGGTCGCAAATCCAATCTTAAATCTGAGCTTGATCGTTATTTGAATGAAGACTGTGAGCCAGATGATAAGCCTTTGGATATTCTAGGATGGTGGAAGGTTAACTCGAATCTGTTTTCCGTCCTAGCAAATATGGCACGGGACATATTGGCTATACCAGTTTCAACAGTAGCTTCCGAGTCTGCTTTTAGTATGGGGGAAAGAATCATCGATCAATATCGTAGCTCATTGACTCCTAAGATGGTAGAAGCCCTTGTATGTACCGAAGATTGGCTTAAAGGATACTTTTTCTCTTCTCTTGCACCTGAGAATTTCGAAGAGTTTGAAAAGGTCAAACAAGGTAAATTGAATATTAAATGTTTCTTAAATATATCATATGATTTACTTAGAAAATGTTTTAGTTTAACTTATAATTATAATTTTTTAAAATTTTTAATTATAATTTTTTTTTGTATGCAAATTTGATTTTATCAGAGGACTTTACTTGTTTAGTGGGTCTAAGTTCAATTGCGATTGAGGATGACTAGAAAGTCTTGATTGTTTGTTTTCTTTAGTTATTCTAAACACTTAGGTGGTAAAGAGATTAGACTTACTAAGTTAATTGTTGATAGGGGTAGCTTTCCCTAGATGAGCATTTCGAGTTCTTTTCTTTTTTAACATGGTTTATTTGGATGTGTTTCTTACTTTCACGGTCCATAATTTTTATCTTCTTTTGATGAGATTACTGAGTAGGCTTACACAGATATGTTCTGCTATCCAACTTATGTAAACCAATAAAAACAAGGGAGTTTCACTGTTTAATGCTTTGATGTTCATTCTTTGCTGCTTCTTTTAGTCTTGCAATGTATGATAAACTTGTCAAAAATTTATGTCCATTAATCTATGATGTTATACACCTTGTCTTGTCCACATTTCTAGTTGTAATTCCTGAATTTAGGTATTGTTCGCATTTTTCTTTGTGTATGCACTTTGTGCAAGTTGACACAGAAATGAATCTCAT
This sequence comes from Arachis duranensis, assembly GCF_000817695.3. Taxonomy (NCBI): domain Eukaryota; kingdom Viridiplantae; phylum Streptophyta; class Magnoliopsida; order Fabales; family Fabaceae; genus Arachis; species Arachis duranensis. The sequence goes on along the minus strand of NC_029780.3, from coordinate 79,974,143 downwards.
CATTCATCATGATAGAATAAACAGGGAAAGCTCTTGGGACCATTATTTTTTCTTTTATCACCCTATTAGCCTGCTTTACCAACTATTTTTGTACCCAATATTTAATGTTTCACTTTCATTATCTTTAGTAGGTGTAAGTGAAAAGTATTGCCACCAAAAGTTTAGAAAAGTAATTATAATTTACAATGAAAGAAATTTTATTATTACAAATGTTACTTGTATTATTTAGAAAGAAAAAAAATAATTTTTAGATTAAAAAAATCAATTTAAAAGAAAAAAGGTAAAAAAAATTGGGTTTTTGTATGTAAAAAAATTAATTTTTGTGTAAAAATTGGTTTTTGGGTGTAAAAACCAATTTTTTGGTATAAAAACCAATTTTTTTAGTGTAAAAGTTGGTCTTTTGATATGAAAACCGGTTTTCAGTGTTAAAACCAGTTTTTTTTATATAAAAACCGATTTTTTATATAAAAACCAGTTAATTTTTTAAAATCAATTTTTGTTTTAATAACCGGTTAAAAACCGGTTTTAAATTTTACTAATCGATTAATAATCGATTTTATCATATGAAACTAATTTAGTTAATTAACTAATACTATATTTTTGATTAACCAAAAATTGGTTTGATTTTTGGATTAACCAAACTATAAACACCCCTAGTTAAATACACAAAAAAATAATTAGACATTATACTAATAATTAAAAAAAAAAAAGTGTTTGTATGTGTTATATGTAGTTTTGGTGAAACGTTGTTCAAGTTGTGGAGTAATGGAGGCAGTAAGAGTGTGAAGTGGAGGTTTATAAAGAAGGCCCAGCATTTCAGAATGGACGGGAAGTTGCTTGACAAGTGGTGAGAAAATAAAGCTTTATATTGAGAAAGTAAAGCTTTATTATTTGAAGTAATAAAATATTTATATTGAGGAGGAAAATTATTAACAGTGAGGATACAGGTGGAGTGAAGTGGAAGCACATTTCTTAGTTATGAGGGGAGCTTCTTGGTAGGCAAGAATGACACTCAGTGTGGTCAAATGGTACGTCATTTGTGAGTTTGGTTTCATTGTATTTATACATACATCTACATTAATCTATATTGGGATTGCTGTTAAACTTCTTTTTTTCAAGAAATATCATTATTTTTCTTATATGAGGTTGATTTGTTAAGTGCTGTTTGTTTTAAAAAAATTTTAATTAAGTATTTAATTATATGTTAATAGCGTGTGAGGTAATTACTTAACAGAAACAGTCCACTAGCTAATTAATAAAGAAATAAAGTATATTTGAAGTGGAGTAACTTGCAACCTAAGAAAATAGTAATTGGTCCATTTTTAAAGATCTATGAAGTAAACTTATAATCATATACTGCCAAAAGAGAACCAGAACATGTACCTAATGCTGAACATTAATTGACCCTCGAAACAGCAAAATGCAGTATGGAGAAACGATAAAAGTATCGCGTAAAATATTCTGTTTGTTTCAACCTGAAATACCAATAGCTAGATTTATATCACAGATCCACATATATAATGCTTTAAATCTAAAATAGATGCAGATATTTATGTACTTTAACTTTGAGTATAGTCTTTTTCCAATAAAAGTTTATCCGAAGGAATTTTTCAAGAGATTGGAGCCTAGCAGCATCCTGAAAGAAACAGAACAATTAATAACAAATTTCCAAGTAATAAAAAAATAGAACAAGGGTAATAACAAGAGTAATACAAAAAGAAACAGAACAAGTAATAACAAGAGTAATACATTTTCAAATCATATCAGAAAAGCATCTTGAAAGGGCAAGCTAACAAATTTCCACTTATAAATTACTAACAAACCTTTTCAAGGAAGCCGAGAAAGGGGTATTGAAAGGATGGATATGAACTTCTCTTCTTCCGTGTATGACCACTATTCGCAGTGTTAGAAGAATGGTTGAAGGTGCTAAGAATTGCTCCAACAATACCGTGTTCACTAGCTGCCACATTGGGATACAAACCAGCGCATAATATAGCCTGCAAGGGTATATTCTCAGGGATCAGCAACTTTTTTTTTCTTTTCACTTGCATTGCTTTAGTTTGTTTATGGTTTGTTGAATTTCTAAATTTTGTAATCCAATTAGTCCTGTTAGGTTGTCCACATTTATTTTCCTTTACCAACATAAATCTAGCATTTATAAAATTAGTATAAAATTTACAGAAAATCTTCGCATACAAGCGATTAAGACTTACAAGCCTTACAAGTCCAAAAAACAACTAACCCCCAAAATACGCTCCTAATGTTACGTAACTTTCACGCGCTATATAACAGAAGCGCGAATATATAACTTCCAATTTTTAAAAGATTTCGTTTCCTTCTTCGTTCTCCTTCTTGCCAAATTTCTTCGTTCTCCTTCTCGTGCGTCTTCCCTTGCCTTTTCAATCATGCTTTTCCCTGCGTTTATCACTCATTTGTTCTTCATTATTGACGTGAGTTTCTGTTTCTGTAGCTCTAGGTTCATTTATTTTCGATTTTCTAGTTTCTGAAATTAAAGTTCGAACTCGTTTTGAAGATAATGGATGATTTAACCTCAGATTGTGAGCCGAATCAGGGCGAAGTGGATTTTGAATTTGAATCTAACGAAGTTCATGAGGTTTGATTTACATTGAGCTTATTACGATTACTCTGAATTTGATGCAGTTATTCGTCTATGATTGTCTAGATGAATAATTCGTGAACATTAACTGTGAAATTAATGTGTGAACATAAATTTGTGGATTGAATCTAATGTATTAGTTTTGATTAATTATCTGCAATTTATAGCAGACGCTCAGGTGTAGATCAGAATGTTTTGGGTGTATTTTAGGGAAAGTGTGGGTGTCTTTACAGCTTATGGCTTTTTTTTGTTATTTAAGTTGAGTTGTTGTTGTTCGGGTGTAAATCAAGAATGATTGGGTGTATTTTTAGTTTTTGACATGGTGTATTCTGCAGCCTCTCTGTGTTGTTGATGACCAGTTTGTTCCGAAGGTTGGAATGACTTTTCCACCCTTGAAGATGCTGAAAAATTTTACAGGGACTACTGATGGTGTTTTTGCGGAAAACAAATTTTCCAACACACAAATCCAACCGGCAAGTGTACCGGGTCGCATCAAGTAGTAATAACTCACTTAGAGTGAGGTCGATCCCACAGGGATTGATGGATCAAGCAACTTTAGTGGGTGATTAGTTTAGTCAAGCTAACATTGAAGTGGAAATTGGATGAAATGTAGCCAACAGAAAGTAAATTTGCAGGAATTATAAAGTGCAGAAAGTAAATTGCATTGAAACTTAAAGTGCAAGAAATGTAAATTGCAAAGAACTTAAATGACAAGAAATGTAAATTGCATGAAAAGTAAAGGGGGGTTGGTGCTGGAAATTAAAGAAAGTAGTAGATTAAAGCTTAGAACAATTGCAAGGAAATTAAATTGCAGGAAAAGTAAATTCAAGGTCACAGTAGCTTAAATGTAAATTGCAGAAGAACACAAGTGCAAGAAATTAAATTGGGAGCAATGAGATACAACAAAGAGACATAGATCATTTCTCAAATCTCAAAGTGAAACTAACAATTTCAATGAAATAGTAAAAACAGAAAGGAAGCCAAGAGCTCACTTGCTCTCAAGATCAAAACAGAAAGGAAATTGAAGAGGAATGAAACAGAAAGTAAAATGCAGCTCAGTTTCAATAGCTAAAGGAAAGTTGAAGATCTCAGGGGTGGAGGAGACTAGAAAATAAGTCTAGATCTCAATCCCTTCCTTGATTCAACAGAAAACAAGTTTGCAGAAGAAAGAAGAGATGAAGCAGCAAATGAAAACTCAAATTCAATCCTCAATTTCTTAGAAATCTGCAGAAAGTAAACAAAGAGAATTCTCAAAGTGAGAATGAAACAGAATTCCTCCAATCTCACTCAAGATTCAAAATAGAAAAGAAAACTAAAGGAGAGAGCTATCTATTCCTTATGCTCCCTATTGGAGCCAACCTTCCCAATCGAGCTCTCATTGATGCCTTTATATAGGCTTTTCAAAGTGAAAATGAAAATGAAATTAAAACAAATTACAATTAAAATAAAAATCCTAATCTAATTTATCCATGTGCCTTTGAGTGATGATGTGGGCTTTGCTTGCTTTGGATTTGAGGAGAGATGGGTCTTGGATGGCCTTGGTTTAATTGGCGAAGATTTGGGTTCAAAGGGAATTTGAGTTGAATTTTGACCCATGGGTTCCCAGGAGGCTGCCCTGCCCTTGTGGAGGGCAGGGCAGGATTTGGTGCGTGCGCCTGCTCTTGTGGAGGGCAGAGCAGGGAAGTTGTGTGAGGAAGCATGTCGCGTGCCAAGTGTGGGAGAGACCTTCAGGATGCTGCCCTGCCCTTGTGGAGGGCAGGGCGATGTTGCTTTGGTGCGCCTTGCCTCCCTGCCCGTGCGTCCAAGCTGTGCGCCAATGTGTGCGCTGGCCGTGTCATGCGCTCATGCTTGTGTACGCCAAGGAGAGTTCCCAAGTTCAAACCCTTGTGAAAACATTTGGGGGAGCAATTTTTCTTGATTTTTCATGAAGGGAGCACGACATTGCCCTACTCTCCAAGAGGGCAGAGCAGGAAAATGAGCGCTACTTTGCTTTGGGGTGAGGCTCCAGCTTTGAACCTTGGTGGAAGCACATTGGTTTATTTTCGCTTATTTTTGGCCCTTAAAGATGCCTTTCATTCCTGCCTCAATTGTACAGCTTTTAAAAGCGTGGCCTAAGGCTCCAAAGTGTGCTCCAACTTCAAAGTGTGTCCCAAAGCTCTTTTTTCTCCTTTTTTTGTGCTTCTTTGCTTCTTTTTCTTCTTATTTCCTACAAGATTTATAAAATTAAAAGATCAAGGAAATATACCAATTAAGTATAAAAGCATTAAATATTTAAGCACAAATCATCAATTTCTTGTATGAAAAAGCATAGAAAAATAGGTATATGATGACATGTCATCAACTACGCCAAGGCTGCAGGTTTTTCTACAAGAGTTTGAAGCACAAATAAAAAGGAAAACAAGATTAAGAATCAATTGATTACATGTAGTAGAGAGGGAAAATGGAAATCTAAAATATCTCTGACCGAGAAGACAAATCCCATAGCTGGTTTAAACTGTCCTGCAAGAATTTATATACACACATTGAAGGATGTTGGTGCTTGGATCATTTCAAAGGTTGTGCTACATCATTCACAACCTTGCTGTCCAAGTAAAGCAGAGATGCTCAAACAGCACAGGAAACTAAGCATGTCCATTCATCGTACAATAGAGAATAACGAGGAGGCTGATATTAGACCAAGCAAAACTTACCAATCATTTGTTGCGGCAGTCCGGGGTCACCGCGAGTTAAATTTTATTGAAAAGGATGTGAGGAATTACATTACGGGAGAAGTGCGGAATATTTTTGAACAAGAAGATGCAAAGGAATTCTGGAAATATTTGTTAAGAATGAAAGAGAAGAATCAGAATTTCTTTTTTGAGCTTGAACTCGAGGATGATCAATCGATTAAGTTGGCTTTTTGGGCCACTGCAAGAAGTAGAGCTGCCTTTGAGTATTTCGGAGATGTTATTTCATTTGACACCACCTACAACACAAAAAGGTAATAAACTGTCCATGTTTATGATGCTAAATTAATGTTGTTTTATGAATCTTCCGCAGAGGTGTATATTGGATGTTTTTGTGTGTATAAAATCATTTTATGGGTGTACGTAATGATTTTTCATTCTGCACTATGGTAATTTGTTTCAGGTATAATTTGGTTTATGGTTCTTTTGTCGGGGTGAATCACTACGGTTAGTCAACACTTCTTCGATGCTCTTTGATAAAAAATGAAGAATTTGAATCATTCAAATGGTTATTTCAATGTTGGCTTCATTGTGTGGGAGGAAATGCTCCGAAAGGGATTATCACCGATCAATGCGCATCAATGAAAAATGCTTTAGAGGCTTGTATGCCAACAACAATTCACCGTTGGTGTATTTGGTACATCATGAAGAAGATTCCAAGTAAATTAAATGGGTACAAGGGACATGCAGAAATTGAACAAGAAATGAGCCAAGTTGTTTGGAACTCTCATAGTAAAGACTCATTTGATAGGAATTGGAATGATTTTCTGCTGAATTTTGATCTTGTGGACAACAAGTGGCTGTCAGGTAATGTTGTTTAAAATCTACAGCAAAGGTGTAAATTACATGTTTTTTAGGTGTATTTATAGCAGTTTTTGGGTGTATTCTGCAGATCTTTATGAAGACTATCATATATGGGTTCCAATCTATCTGGATCACCACTTCTGGGCAGGGATGAGAAGCACACAAAGGAGGGAGAGTATGCATTCATTTTTCAACAAGTTTATTACCTGGAATAGCTCGCTTATTCAATTTGTCAAACAGTACGATAATTGCCATAGAAGTAGGGAGCAAGTAGAGATAGAATCAGATGCTGCAGATTTTCATACGGTCATACCGTGTGCAACCAAATCCTCAATTGAAGCTCAGTTTCAAGATGTGTACACTCATAAAAAATTTAGCGAAGTCCAAGCACAATTTAGAGGAAAGGCGAATTGCATCACTAGATTAATGAATTCTGCTCTAGGCTATTCAGTATACGAAGTTGGAGAACAAGTTTCCAGCTCAATATTCAACAAGTTTATGGTTACTTACGACTCAGTAGCAGCCGAGGTAAAATGCTAATGCTTATTATTCGAGTCAAGAGGGATATTTTGCCGTCACGCACTAAGTGTGTTAAGCTTTGAACGAGTAAGCCAAGTGTCATCGAGATATATATTGGAACGATGGAGCAAGAAGGTAAAGAGGCAACACACACACATCAAGAGCAGCCACGACGAGCCATTGTTGCAGCCAAGAAGCAAGAGGTTTGACGAATTAATTTTTCGTTTGCAAAATATTTGTGAATTTGCATCAGAATCGGAAGAATTGACTGCCATTCTGCACCGTGTGTACGATAATGTCATGGTTGAGATGGAAGAATTGAAAGCCAAAAGGAAGGGGTCATGTTTGTTATCTCATGAAGACACCAACTTGGAATCCGTTAACGAGCTTCAAAGCCCTCCAAGGATTCGAACAAGAGGACGTCAAAAAAATAGGCTAGGTTCAAAGTTGGACAAACAAATTGCACATGCCTCAAAAAAGAAGAAAACAAAAGATCTAAACGAGGTAAAAGTGATGTTCTTTAAACTTGTGGTGATTGATTTTAATTTTCTTGTTAATATTTTTGCTAATATGTGTGTTTATTATATCCAGTTAAACCTCTTTGATGCTGCATCAGTGGTGCATCCAAATTCCATCCAATATCAAGGATGTGTTATGAATTATTAGTTCAGGGAACCAGCAGCAGGGGATAGTTTTTTGCGTGTATAGTTACAGAATATGGGTGTAAACCATAGTTTTTTTTTGGGTGTATTTTTGAATTTTCTTGTGTCTGACATTTTACATATATATATGGTTTATGGTTTAGGGTTTAGGATTTAGGGTTTAAAGCGTTTTAGGATTTAGGTTTTAGGTTTTAGGGTTTTAAGGTTTAGGGTTTAGGCTTTATGGGTTTAGGGGCTTAGGCTTTAGGGTTTAGGGGTTAGGGTTTAGGATTTTAGGGGTTTATTGATAAAGTATTTGGGGATAGAAGTCTGGTGTATATTTAACTTTCCTTGGGCGTAAGATGAGATCTTATGGGTGCAAAAATCAATATTTTGGGTGGTTTAGGGTTTAAGGTTTAAGATTTAGGGTTTAGGGTTTTAGGGTTTATGGTTTAGGGTTTAGGGTTTAAGATTTTAGGGTTTAGGATTTAGGATTTTAGGGGTTTAGGAATAAAGCATCTTGGGATAGAAGTCTGGTGTATATTTAACTTTTCTTGGGTGTAAAATGAGATCTTATGGGTGTAAAAATCAATGATTTGGGTATAGTAGGTTTGGTGGTTTAGGGTTTAGGGCTAAGGGTTTAGTTTTTTAGGGTTTAGTGTTTAGGGTTTAGGGTTTAGGGTTTAGGGTTTAAGTTTTAGGGTTTAGGGTTTAGGATTTAGGATTTTAGGGATAAATCATCAGAGGGATAGATGTTTGTATGTATAATCAACTTTCTTTGGGTGTAAAATGTCAGGTTATGTGTGTTTATTTGGTTTGATGTTTTCCTTTATATTATAGTACCTGTAAATCAGACATTTTGAATACAGCAGAGAGAGTTTAATTATGGAAAATTTTTTTACTTATAATTGGATCAAATATATTTACAACATGTATTCAATTTCTTACAAGACTATATAACAGTTACGTTAATCAGCAGTGTTAATATCATTAGAATCAATCTGAAAATATGGACTCAATAACAATGAGGATGGCCTGGACAGTCTCATTGCATCACTTCCCCTAATGGCTTCAGCTTTGTCTTGATTCATTTCATGGAATAGAATCCGGGAAGCATATTCTACTCTATAGTGGTCCACCTCGTCCTGAAGTTAATTTTCTTTTTAATCAACCATGTCAACTTAGTAAGGTAATATAGAGTTATTTAGTTTTTAAACACAATTACTTGGGTCCAGTTGTCCCACTCATACTTCCTCTTTTTAATGTTTTCGGGCTCAATTATCTCAAGCCACTTCGTTACATATATAGTACAGTCATAGCTGAAAAATAAGAAATAAATTAGCAAATTACATCTAGGAAAGTTTAATTTTTAGATTAAAAGATTTATACCTTGTCTTTTGGCCTGAGATGTTAATGTATGGTGTATGAATTTTTTGATCATCTTTCTTCAGAGGTGCCCCCCAGCATATACTCTCATTCTTGAAATTACATGTCCCTTAAAACACAAAACAAATAGGTAATATATGAATAAATTTAATAAAGGAATATAAATAAATGAGCACAAACCTACACCTTATATTGAACAGAAATACACCCAATTATTAAAATATAGAACACAGAACCAACTTACAGCGAATATATTTATGTTCTTTCTTTCATCGGTTGGACAAGTCATGTGATATGGTTTGAGTACAAAAGATTTTCTTTTCCTTGTATCAGCTACCCATAACCACCAATGTTGTGAATGGCAAATAGGTGCAAAAATCTGAAGTATGTTCTGATTGAACAGTATTTTAGTTTATTTGGCAAATAAGTAAAGAATGGTAATAAGAAGTTTTAGAAATGAAAACTTACATAACGATGCGATGCTAATTTTTTAAGGTCCAAGAAGGGTATAAACATTGGGTAGTCTTCCACCCTGAATAGCTTATTGGTTTTAGGCTGTAAGAATACCCCTTCTGGATGATTTGCAATGGCCATGTTCTGCAAAAATTGTGAAACACCAAATGAATATAAAAAATACACCCAAACGAATACAAAAAATACACCCAAACAAATACAAAAAATACACCCAAATGAATACAGAAAATAGACTCAAATAAATGCAGAAAATACACCCAAATGAAAACAGAAAATACACCCAAACGAATACAAAAAATATACCCAAACGAATTCTGAAAGTACACTCAAGATTTGTTGAAGTACAACTTACCACAATATCAGGGGAGAGACAGTATACTTCTTCTTGAAACCTTATAATCTTTTGCTGGTTAAAGATGAGGCACATGGCAGAGACAATCTAGAAATAAAAGCCCAAATCAATTTTACAGAAATTGATATTGCAGTTACTTTTCATGATAAAATCATTAATGATATTATAATATTACCTCAGCTTCTATATGTGTATCAACTTGGAGAGATGCGAAGTGGAGTTTTGACAAAGTGTATTTATCTAGGGCAAGGAATCTGCACACGGCGTCATACTCATTAGTATTTCCATCTACGTATGTTTTCACACGTGTGGCCCAGACGTAGCATTTCTCTTTCAATTTAGCACTTAATTCATTTGTCCTCGCAGGAGTTTCAAACTTTTCAACAATTTGTTCACCACTTTGCTTTTGAAGAGGTGGAGTTTTACCTTCTGTTTTCACCCCACTGCCTGCAATTTTTTCCACTAGCTCCCCTAAATGTTCTATTAGTTTTGGCGTGTCAGGAGTTTTCGCTCTCTGCTCCTCTTGCGTTGCTGGACCCTCTTGCGTTGTCGTTTCTTCTTAGCTTGAATAAGTCAAGCCGAGGCTGAATGATGGCATCGGACCTTGTTTAGGAATGTACGATGCTGTCCGTGCCATCATCATTAGTGCAACAGCATCTTCTGGGTCTGGATTACCGCATGATGAGATATAACATACTATAAGAGTAAGAATAGATGAATGACATTGAAAACAAAATTTAACTCTGCTGAACTTACACTTTAGATGGAGCTAGTGGAAGCATGGGTGTGCTTTGTTCAGTATTTGCTGGCGATTCTGGAGTGCTGCAGTGTTACAAAACAATTGTGAGGATATACACCCCAACAAAGACAATATACACGCAAACAATAAACAAATACACCCAAAGATTACAGAAAATACAGAAAATACGTCCAAACAAATACAGACAATACACCCAAATAATTACAGAAAGTAGACCAAATGAATACAGAAAATACACCCAAACGAATACAAAAAATACACCCAAATAAAAACAGAAAATACACCCAAACAAAAAACAAATACACCCCAAGATTATTCCTTACCTGTTCGTAGTTTCTTCACTAATTTCTGGCACAGGGGTTGGTTTAATTTTCTGGCACAGTGGTTTTTTGGGACAGTGATTGACAAATTTGAATCGGAACTCTAAACAAGAAGAAAAATAAATGGTTAACAAAGGCCGCAAAAGTAAAATGGTTATAAGGTTGAAATTTTCTTGCGAAACTCACATTGAAAGCGCTTCGGTTTGTGACTGTGTCTCTACCCGCACAACCATCATGTTCTCTTCAGCTAGACTCAACCTGAGATACACCCTAAGAAAGTCAAAAATACACCCGAAGCATTGATGAGCGGATATTTTATACGCTTTTTGGGGGTAATTTCATGTAGATTTTAGTATGTTTTAATTAGTTTTTAGTAGAATATCATTAGTTTTTAGGCAAAAATCATATTTCTGGACTTTACTATGAGTTTGTGTGTTTTTCTGTGATTTCAGGTAATTTCTGGCTGAAATTGTGGGAGCTGAGCAAAAATCTGAGTTAGGCTGAAAAAGGACTGCTAATGTTGTTGGATCCTGACCTCCCTGAACTCGGAATGGATTTTTTGGAGCTACAGAAGTCCAATTGGCGCACTCTCAACGGCGTTGGAAAGTAAACATCTAGGGCTTTCCAGCAATATATAATAGTCTATACTTTGCGCAAAGATAGACGACGTAACTTGGCGTTGAACGCCAAGTACATGCTGCTGTCTGGAGTTAAACGCCAGAAACACGTCATGATCCGAAGTTGAACGCCCAAAACACGTTATAACTTGGAGTTTGCACCAATTATCTTAGTTTACTCATATTCTGTAAACCTAGGTTACTAGTTTACTATTTAAACAACTTTTAGAGACTTATCTTGTACCTTATGACGTTTTCAGATCTGAATTTTATACACTTTGACGGCATGAGTCTCTAAACTCCATTGTTGGGGGTGAGGAGCTCTGCAGCGTCTCGATGAATTAATGCAATTGTTTCTATTTCACTCAACCGTGTGTATGGTCCGATCTAAGATGTTTATTCGCGCTTAATTATGAAGGAGGTGATGATCCGTGACACTCATCACCTCCCTCAATCCATGAACGTGTACCTGACAAATACCTCCATTCTACATCAGATTGAATGAGCGTCTCTTAGCTTCCTTAATCAGAATCTTCGTTGTATAAGCTAGAACTGATGGCGGCCACTCTTGAGGATCCGGAAAGTCTAAACCTTGTCTGTGGTATTCCGAGTAGGATTCAAGGATTGAATGGCTGTGACGAGCTTCAAACTCATGATTGCTGGGCGTGATGACAAACGCAAAAGGATCAATGGATCCTATTCCAACATGATCGAGAACCGACAGCTGATTAGCCGTGCTGTGACAGAGCATCTGGAACGTTTTCACTGAGAGGATGGGAAGTAGCCACTGACAATGGTGATACCCTACATACAGCTTGCCGTAGACGTGCTTTACAAACAATTGAGTTAAATATTACATTGCAGAAATTCAGAGAACAAAGCATCTCCAAAACTCCAACATATTCCCCATTACTGCATTACAAGTAATTAATTCTCGCTCTCTTATTTTTCTAATAATTCCAACCGATAACTTTAATTGACATCCTGACTAAGAATAATAAAATAAATATAGCTTGCTTCAAACCAATAATCTCCGTGGGATCGATCCTTACTCACGTAAGGTATTACTTGGACGACCCAGTGCACTTGCTGGTTAGTTGTACGGATTACAAATTCGTGCACCAAGTTTTTGGAGCCGTTGCCGGGGATTGTTCGAGTTTGAACAAGCTAAAGGTTTATTTTATTTCTTAGATTGGGAATAATTTATTTTTGTTGCTACAGAGTCATTAAATCTTGAGTCCTTTATCCCCTTTTCAAAAAGAATTTTTCAAAATTATTATTTTTATCTATCAATTTTCAATTTTTTTTTCGTGAGTTTAGTGTTTTGTTTTAAGTTTGGTGTCAATTGCATATGTTATATTTTCCTTTAATTTTCGACTTTGTGTTCTTTATTCTTCATTGATCTTTAAGTTGTTCTTGTTTATTTTTCTTGTTTGATCTTGAGTTTTTCTTGTTTTGTGTCTTTTCTTTCTTGTTTTTCTTGTGCTTTTTCAAAACATTAACTTTCAAAAATTTATACTTTTATCCATAAATATAATACATCTTTAAACTCAACACTGAAGTTACTGCCCAATTGGCTGGAGCTTTAGTAGTTGTTCTTCATAATTGGGTATCTTCTTTAAAATCTTTTTCAAAAATAATTTTTCTTGATTGAATCTTGTGCCAAACTCTAAGTTTGGTGTTTTCTTGTTAAGTTTTCTTTAATTTTTGAAAATGTGTCTTGGTTTTCTAAAAATTTTAAGTTTGGTGTTCTTTCTTTTGTTCTTGGTGTTCTTGTGAATCTTCAAGGTGTTCTTGAGTTTTTATTGTGTTTTGATCTTAAAATTTTTAAGTTTGGTGTTCCTTGGTGTTTTCCCTCCAAAATTTTCGAAAATAAGGAGTATTAGATCTAAAAATTTTAAGTCTTGTGTCTTTTGTGTGTTTTTCTCTTTCATCATAAAATTTGAAATTCAAAAATATATCTTTCTTAACTAATTTTAAACTATATTTTTCGAAACTTTTATATAAAAATTCAGATTTCAATTTCAAAATATTTTCAATTTCTTTTGTTTATTTCGTTTTTATTTTATTTTATAAAATAAATTTTTATAATATAAATAATATCAACATACATACCATCTCCTTTATTCCATCATGGAATTAAGTGGGAATGAACAGTCCAGGAGGACTCTGGGGTCATATGCTAACCCCACTACTGCTTCATATGGGAGTAGTATCTGTATACCCTCCATTGGAGTTAGTAGCTTTGAGTTGAATCCTCAGCTCATTATCATGGTGCAGCAAAACTGCCAGTATTCTTCAACTCATTATCATAGTGCAGCAAAATTGCCAGTATTCCGGTCTTCCACAGGAAGAACCTACTGAGTTTCTGGCACAGTTTTTACAAATTGCTGACAAAGTACATGATAAAGAGGTGGATCAGGATGTCTACAGATTATTACTGTTTTCATTTGCTGTAAAAGATCAAGCTAAGAGGTGGTTAAATAACCAGCCTAAGAACAGCATAAAAGCATGGAAACAGCTGTCAGAAAAATTCTTGAATCACTATTTCCCTCCAAAACGGATGACACAGCTAAGGCTAAGCATCCAAGGCTTCAAACAAGGAGATAATGAATCCCTTTTTGATGCCTGGGAGAGATACAGAGAGATGCTAAGAAAATGCCCCTCT
>NC_029780.3:79958137-79960146 GCF_000817695.3 Arachis duranensis | reverse complement strand
CACTCAGCTGGTGGATCTATACATATGAGAAAAATAATTGAAGAAGCTCAAGAGCTTATTGATACAGTTGCCAGAAATCAGCATATGTACCTAAGCAGTGGACTTTCCATGAAAGAAGAAGCTAAAACAGTAACTGCTGAACTCAGTCCTGTGGATCAGGCTAATGAAATCAATTAGCAATTAGACTTTCTAACCAAGCAGCTAGCCGAATTCAAGGAAATACTACAGGAAACAAGAGTGACTAACAGGAATATGGAAGTACAGTTAAAGCAAACAGAAAGGCAACTGTCAAAACAAATAGCAGAAGAATGCCAAGCAGTTCAATTAAGAAGTAGGAAAACATTAGATACCTCACTTCAAAGCAGCAGGAAGCCAAGAAATGAATAAATGGCTACTTAAAACCTCTCTGAGGACAATCAGAGCCCAGAGAGGAATAAGGCTGGCGCTGAACGCCCAGCTCATGCTCATTCCTGGCGTTCAACGCCAGAAACAAGCATGAATCCGGCGTTGAACGCCCAAAGGAAGCTCAGTTCTGGCGTTCAGACGCCAGTAACAAATAAGGAGTTGGCGTCTAACGCCACTCCAGCTTCCACCCCTGGCATTCAAATGCCAGTGGGCGATAAGTCACATACAAGTGCTGATAACAACCCTTCTAAAAAGGCTTTCCAACCCACTTCAATAGGTAATAAACCTGCAGTAACTAAGGTTGAGGAATACAAAGCCAAAATGCCTTATCTTCAAAAACTCCGCCAAGCGGAACAGGATAAGCAATTTGCCCGCTTTGCAGACTATCTCAGGACTCTTGAAATAAAGATTCCGTTTGCAGAAGCACTTGAGCAAATACCCTCTTATGCTAAGTTCATGAAAGAGATCTTAAGCCATAAGAAGGATTGGAGGGAGACTGAAAAAGTTTACCTCACTGAAGAATACAGTGCAGTCATACTGAAAAGCTTACCTGAGAAGCTTAAAGATCCCGGGAGCTTTATGATACCATGCACATTAGAGGGTACTTGTACCAAGCAAGCTTTATGTGATCTTGAGGCAAGTATCAACCTAATACCTGCATCTACTATCAGAAAGCTTGGTTTGACTGAAGAAATCAAACCAACCAGGATATGTCTTCAACTTTCCGATGGCTCCATTAAATACCCATCAGGCGTGATTGAAGACATGATTGTCAAGGTTGGGCCATTTGCCTTTCCTACTGACTTTGTGGTGCTGGAAATGGAGGAGCACAAGAGTGCAACTCTCATTTTAGGAAGACCTTTCCTAGCAACTGGCCGAACCCTTATTGACAAAGACCTTTCCTAGCAACTGGCCGAACCCTCATTGACGTCCAAAAAGGGGAAGTAACCCTGAGAGTCAATGAGGAGGAGTTCAAGTTGAATGTTGTCAAAGCTATGCAACATTCAGACACCCCAAATGACTGTATGAGTGTTGATATTATTGACTCTCTGGTAAGAGAGGTCAATATGACTGAGAGTCTCGAATCAGAGCTAGAGGACATCTTTAAAGATGTTCAGCCTGATTTGGAGGAATCAGAGAAAATAATAGAACCTCTGAAAATCCCTCAAGAAGAGGAGACACCTCCAAAACCCGAACTCAAATCATTACCACCATCCCTGAAATATGCATTTCTGGGAGAAGGTGATACCTTCTCTGTAATCATAAGCTCTACCTTAGAGCTACAGGAGGAGGAAGCACTAATTCAAGTGCTAAAGACACACAAGACAGCTCTTGGGTGGTCCATCAGTGATCTTAAGGGCATTAGCCCAGCCAGATGTAATCAGTGATCTTAAGAGCATTAGCCCAGCTAGATGCATGCACAAGATCCTATTGGAGGGTGACGCCAAGCCAGTGGTCCAACCACAAAGGCGGCTGAATCCAGCCATGAAGGAAGTGGTGCAGAAGGAGGTCACTAAATTACTAGAGGCTGGGATTATTTATCCTATTTATGACAGCCCCTGGGTGAGCCCTGTCCAAGTTGTCCCTAAGAAAGGTGGCATGAC
>NC_029780.3:79956086-79958006 GCF_000817695.3 Arachis duranensis | reverse complement strand
CACCAGAAAGGATCATTTTCCTTTACCATTCATATACCAGATGCTAGAAAGACTAGCAGGTCATGAATACTACTGCTTCCTAGATGGATATTCAGGTTATAATCAAATTTCAGTAGATCCCCAAGATCAAGAGAAAACGGCATTCACATGTCCATCTGGAGTATTTGCATACAGAAGGATGCCATTTGGCTTGTGCAATGCACCCGCAACCTTTCAGAGGTGTATGCTCTCAATTTTCTCTGATATGGTGGAAAAATTTCTGGAAGACTTCATGGATGACTTTTCAGTATTTGGAGACTCATTCAGCTCCTGCCTTGACCATCTAGCACTTGTTCTAAAGAGATGCCAAGAGACTAACCTGGTTTTAAACTGGGAAAAATGTCACTTTATGGTGACTGAAGGAATTGTCCTTGGGCACAAAATTTCGAACAAGGGAATAGAGGTGGATCAAGCTAAGGTAGAGGTAATTGAAAAATTACCACCACCTGCCAATGTTAAGGCAATCAGAAGCTTTCTGGGGCATGCAGGATTCTATAGGAGGTTTATAAAGGATTTTTCAAAAATCGCCAAACCTCTGAGCAACCTGCTAGCTGCTGACACGCCATTTATCTTTGATAAAGAGTGTCTGCAGGCATTTCGGACTCTGAAAGCTAAATTGGTCACAACACCAATCATCTCTGCACCAGATTGGACATTACCATTTGAATTGATGTGTGATGCCAGTGACCATGCCATTGGTGCAGTGTTGGGACAAAGGCATGACAAGCTTCTGCACGTCATTTACTATGCTAGCCGTGTTCTGAATGACGCACAGAAGAATTACACAACCACAGAAAAAGAGCTACTTGCAGTGGTTTACGCCATTGAAAAATTTAGATCCTATTTAGTAGGATCAAAAGTGAATGTGTACACTGATCATGCTGCTCTTAAATATCTACTCACAAAGCAGGATTCAAAACACAGACTCATCAGATGGGTGTTGCTTTTGCAAGAGTTCGATATAGAAATAAGAGACAGAAAAGGGACGGAGAATCAAGTAGCAGATCACCTGTCCCGAATAGAACCAGTAGAAGGGGCGTCCCTCCCTCTCACTGAGATCTCTGAAACTTTTCCGGATGAGCAACTCTTTACCATCCAGGAAGTTCCATGGTTTGCAGACATTGCAAACTACAAGGCAGTGAGATTCATACCCAAAGAGTACAGTAGGCTGCAATCAAAGAAATTGATCACAGATGCAAAGTACTATCTTTGGGATGAACCATATCTCTTCAAGAGATGTACAGACGGAGTAATCCGTAGATGTGTGCCTAAGGAAAAAGCGCAGAAAATTCTATGGCACTGCCATGGATCACAGTATGGAGGACATTTTGGAAGTGAGCGAACAGCCACAAGAGTCCTCCAATGTGGCTTCTATTGGCCTACTCTCTATAAAGATTCCCGAGCGTTTGTACTTAATTGTGACAGTTGCCAAAGATCTGGCAATCTGCCTCACAGTTATGCCATGTGCCAGAGAGCTGGTAATCTGCCTCAAGGTTATGCCATGCCTCAACAAGGGATCTTAGAGATTGAGTTGTTTGATGTATCGGGTATTGACTTCATGGGGCCTTTCCCACCATCATACTCAAACACTTATATTCTGGTGGCAGTGGATTATGTGTCCAAATTGGTGGAAGCTATTGCTACACCCACTAATGACACTAAAACAGTGTTAAAATTCCTCCAGAAACATATCTTCAGCAGATTTGGTACCCCTAGAGTATTAATCAGTGATGGGGGCAGTCATTTTTGCAATAAACAGCTTTACTCTGCTTTGGTTCGTTATGGAGTTAGCCACAGGGTAGCAACTCCATACCATCCACAGACTAATGGGCAAGCTGAAGTCTCAAATAGAGAACTCAAAAGAATCCTGGAACGGACTGT
>NC_029780.3:79952781-79955807 GCF_000817695.3 Arachis duranensis | reverse complement strand
AAGAATGCTCAAAACTGAGACTTGATTAAAAGCTCAGTAATAGTCCAGCTAATGACATTAAAGAAGCGCTTGTTGGGAGGCAACCTAGCCATTCACAAATTTTATTTTTTCTAATTAATTAAGTTTTACAGGTATATGCCAGAGTATCTTCAAAAGGTGAAATAGCAATTGATTGAATTCACAGAGTTACAGGGAAATTTGGAAAGCTTCCTGGCATCAAAAAGCCAGTAAGAAATGTTTTGGGCGTTGAACGCCCAAAAGAAGCACCCACTGGGCGTTCAACGCCAGTAAGGGTAGCCATCTGGGCGTTAAACGCCAGAAAGGAGCATCTTCTGGGCGTTGAACGCCAGAAAGAAGCACCTTCTGGGTGTTTAACGCCAGAACCACAGCATCCTGGGCGTTTAGAAAAACGCCCAGTGACAAAGGACTTCCTGGCGTTCAACGCCAGAAAGAAGCAGCAGCTGGGCGTTGAATGCCCAGGAGAAGCATCAATTGGGCGTTAAACGCCCGAAACATGCAGCGTTTGGGCGTTTAACGCCATGATGGTGGGGAGAAGGTTAAATTCGTTTTTCTTTACAAATTTTCTAATTTACTATGTTTCAATTCATGATTTCTTGCATACACA
The DNA here is from genome assembly GCF_000817695.3 of Arachis duranensis. Lineage (NCBI taxonomy): Eukaryota > Viridiplantae > Streptophyta > Magnoliopsida > Fabales > Fabaceae > Arachis > Arachis duranensis. The sequence continues at coordinate 79,955,182 of NC_029780.3, read as the reverse complement.
TGTTTCAAATTGTCATCCCTCAAATCGAATTAGTTTTCTAAAAACCCTAATTTCTAAAACCCTTTTTTTTTAAATATGGCTTCATACATAAACATAATTTTTTTTTCAATCCTATCCAACTCTTTTTCCAATTTCTTTTCAAACTTCATTATCTTTTAAAATCTTTTTCAAATTATATATTTCAAATTTATTTTAAAAAAATCATTCATATCTTTTTTAAATTATATCCTTTTCTTATCATGTTTATCTTTTATAAATCATATCTTTTATCTTATATCTTTTTCTTATTTTCGAATACCCACCCCCTCCCTTTATATCCACTTTCGGCGCCCCACTCCTCATCCACCATTCCACACTTGCTCTCCTCCTATTCCTCTTCTCTCCGCTCTCCTCCTATTTCTCTTCTCTCTTTTCTTTTGGTTGAGGACAAGCAAACCTCTAATTTTGGTGTGCTTATCCGTGATCACAAAACCATTCTCACTTTGATCATGGCCCCTAAAGGAAAACAACCCAACCCAAGAGGCAAGAAAGAGAATATTCCAAAGCCACTTTGGAATCAAGGGAAGTTCTTAACTAAAGAACATTCAGACCACTACTACAAAATAATGAGTCACAGATCAGTGATCCCGGAAGTCAAATTTGACCTGAAGGAAGATGAATATTTGGAGATCCAAGAGCAAATTCGAAATAGGAACTGGGAAATCCTAGCCAATCCTGAAACGAAAGTGGGAAGGAACATGGTTCAGGAGTTCTATGCTAATCTATGGCAGACAGACAGGCAAAGAATAATTGGAGCTGCTCTCTATGACCATCGAACCTTAGTCAGAGGAAAGATTGTTCATACCCATCCTGACAAAATCAGGGAGATCTTTAAGCTCCCCCAACTGAAAGATGACCCAGACTCCTTTAATAGAAGAATGATGAGGGTAAATAAAGGTCTGGATAAGATTCTAGAGGATATATGCATCCCCGAAGCCAGGTGGACCACCATCACGACTGGCATCCCAAATCAACTCAAAAGAGAAGATCTTAAACCAGTAGCCAGAGGCTGGCTGGATTTAATTGGACGTTCCATATTGCCCACCAGCAACCGTTCTGAAGTTACCATTAAAAGAGCAGTGATGATTCACTGCATCATGTTGGGAAAAGAAGTAGAAGTCCATCAACTGATCTCGTGTGAACTATACAAAATAGCAAACAGGAATTCCAAGGATGTCAGATTAGCCTATCCAAGCTTAATTTCTATGCTCTGCAGAGATGCTGGAGTGAAGATGAAAATAACAGAGTATATCTCAGTTGAAAGGCCAATCACTAGAATATCAATGGACAGACAACAGCTGCAGGATGATCCAATCAAGAGGAGAGCACAGGAAGTCCTCCCAGAAATTCCTCAATTTGAATATTGGGAACATATTGAAGCATCTATTTCTAAATTGCAAGAAGCTATGAACCAAATAAAGGAAGAACAGAACAATCAAAGTAGCATGCTTTGCAAACTGCTTAAGGAACAGGAAGAGCAAGGGCGTGATCTAAGGGAGCTGAAGCGCCAGAAATTAATCCTTGAAAAGCACCCCACAGACTAGAGGAACATCTACTTCTTAAAACACAGGTTGTTGAATTCTAATTTTAGCTTTAACTCTGTGATAGTGCTATTATAGAAATTTACCTTAGAAGATATATAGTATATAGTAGTAGTAATTAGCATATCTATTCTGGTTTTATTTCCAATTAAGTTATAATTTATTTTTCTCATCATCATCAGACATGAATAAAGTAGTAGATTTTTATAATAAAGAAGTGATTTATATTTTTCGAGTTCTTAATAATAAAAATTATAATTAATTACATGTGGTGGCAATACTTGTTGTTCTCTGAATGAATGCTTGAACAAAGCATAATTTTTATCTTGAATTTTATGAATATTGGCTCCTGAAAGAATGAGGAACACGAAAAATATTATTGATGATCTGAAAAATCATGAAATTGATTCTTGAAGCAAGAAAAAGCAGTGAAAAAAAAAATTACAGAAAAATTTACAAGAAATCATTGGATCAAGAAAAGGAATAAAAGCCAGCAGCCCTTAAAACCAAAAGGCAAGGGTGAAAAGGATCCAAGGCTTTGAGCATCAGTGGGTAGGAGGGCCTAAGGAAATAGTTCTAGGCCTAAGCAGCTAAATCAAAGCTGTCCCTAACCATGTGCTTGTGGCATGCAGGTCCAAGTTAAAAACTTGAGACTGAGTGGTTAAAGTCGTGATCCAAGGCAAAAAGAATGTGCTTAAGAGCTCTGGACACCTCTAACTGGGGACTTCAGCAAAGCTAAGTCACAATCTGAAAAGGTTCACCCAGTCATGTGTCTGTGGCATTTATGTATCCGGTGGTAATACTGGAAAACAAAGTGCTTT
>NC_029780.3:79951947-79952551 GCF_000817695.3 Arachis duranensis | reverse complement strand
AGCTCCACTTAAAAAACTCTAAAATATTATTACTTCTTAATTTCTGTTAAAACCTATTTTATTTATCTAGTTGCTTGAGGATAAGCAACAGTTTAAGTTTGGTGTTGTGATGAGCGGATATTTTATACGCTTTTTGGGGGTAATTTCATGTAGATTTTAGTATGTTTTAATTAGTTTTTAGTAGAATATCATTAGTTTTTAGGAAAAAATCATATTTCTGGACTTTACTATGATTTTGTGTGTTTTTCTAAGATTTTAGGTAATTTCTGGCTGAAATTGAGGGAGCTGAGCAAAAATCTGAGTTAGGCTGAAAAAGGACTGCTGATGCTGTTGGATCCTGACCTCCCTGCACTCGGAATGGATTTTTTGGAGCTACAGGAGTCCAATTGGCGCGCTCTCAACGGTGTTGGAAAGTAGACATCCAGGGCTTTCCAGAAATAAATAATAGTCTATACTTTGCACGAAGATAGACGACGTAACTTGGCATTGAATGCCAAGTACATGCTGCTGTCTGGAGTTAAACGCCAGAAACACGTCATGATCCGGAGTTGAACGCCCAAAACACGTTATAACTTGGAGTTTAACTCCAAGTAAAGCCTCAGCA
>NC_029780.3:79940031-79951565 GCF_000817695.3 Arachis duranensis | reverse complement strand
TTTTCACTGAGAGGATGGGAAGTAGCCACTGACAATGGTGACACCCTACATACAGCTTGCCGTAGACGTGCTTTACAAACAATTGAGTTAAATATTACATTGCAGAAATTCAGAGAACAAAGCATCTCCAAAACTCCAACATATTCCCCATTACTGCATTACAAGTAATTAATTCTCGCTCTCTTATTTTTCTTATAATTCCAACCGATAACTTTAATTGACATCCTGACTAAGAATAATAAAATAAATATAGCTTGCTTCAAACCAATAATCTCCGTGGGATCGACCCTTACTCACGTAAGGTATTACTTGGACAACCCAGTGCACTTGCTGGTTAGTTGTACGGATTACAAATTCGTGCACCAAGCATTCAAAAGAATGACATGCTTTGTTTTTTGAGAACTTACATAGTTTCAGTTTTGGCTTTTTTTTCCTACCTTTTTTTTTCTCGAATAAAACATTAAAGGGCTTTTTTTCTAAAAAAATATATACAGAATTAGAAGCAGAAGGTAAAAGATAAAAGTAACCAGTATTAGAAAGAGAAATTACATGCTCTTTGCCATTTTGTTTACGCTACTTTGATCTGTGTGTCCTTGAGACAAAGGATCATCACTTCCTAAGTTTACCTCCGGTATTCTAAACATAGAGTAGATATTATTCAGTGAAAATACCATACTGTTAAATCAGGATAACAAGATTTTATCAAATAAAGGTTCTTACATTTCAGATGAGACATAACGACCTTCTGTCGATCACAGGTCAGCTTCCTTCTCCCTGGCAAACCAAAAACAATTATTAGCAAAGAAAACACCTTAAAATCAGATATATACACCCCAACAAGACATATCCCTGTGTAGCAGATTTTTTATTATTTTTCTTCTTCCTAGATTCCCTTAAGATTTCTTCTAATTCTTCAGTTCCAATTTTAGATCTGACAGTACATGCATAAAAGAACATGTTAACAAATATAATTTTGATGATAAACGGTAATATAGCTTACAAAGTACTCTACCCATGATAGGATTGAGCTTGTTCAGGAGATGAATCATCAATGATGACCTTTTTCATTTTTGATTGTGTCCTGGTGGGAAAAAACAAGTATGAATCAGAAATACAAAATAAAATTGATCAGAAAATACTATCCAAAGAAGTGCTTACTTTTGGGGTGTTCTCTGAGTCTTTTTCTTTGTTTTTTGCTTCTCTACTGGTGATGATTCTTCACTTCTGAAAGTTAATAAGAGATACTCTGTTAATACATGAAATTTTGATAATAAACCAAAAGGAAAGCAATAATAATTTCAGAACATTACTCATCATTCGATTCAGATTCTGAATCAGAATCCTCCTGAATCTTCTTACTTTTTTTGGATTCCATTCTGGAAGGCAAACAATCATTATTTAAAAACATACTAAAAGGGACAAAATACACTCAAATAAATACACATAATACACCCAAATGAAGACACAAAATACACCCAAATAAATACACAAAATACACCCAAATGAATGCACAACATACACCCAAATGAATGCACAAAATACACCCAACTAAATAAACAAAATACACCCAAGTATGTTACTTACTTTTTGGCGTTTCAAGTGGGTTGTTTCCTTGTTGGATCCTCTGAGTCTTCTTCAGTCTCAGACTTAGAGGTAGAATGGTCTTCACTTTCAGTTGTTTCACTCTCAGATGATGATGATGAACTTGCCTTCCTTTTTTTCTTTTTTCTTTATTTGTTTCAGTTTCTCCTTTGTTTCGACCATCTTTACAATTCCTTGAAACATTAGAAATGTTAGTTAACATCATTCAGGTAAATAAAATACACCCAAGATATTTTGTTCACTTACCATTTGTTCTTCCATTTCTGCCCTCATTCTTTCAACCAACTGCTCTCTAGTCCAGTTAGCAATCCAGGGTTCTTGAGGTCTTTCTTCCCCCTTCTTGTCTTTATTTTTTGATAGATGGAAGTAAACTATCATCAAGGCAAACAGGCAGCCGTCAATTGCCTTTTTCTTTTTCAGATTGTAATATGTTATTTCCTTGAGGATAAAATTCAGTACATGTGCTCCCCAGTTCCCCTCTGTTATTGTGTCCATCTTGAAAATTGGTGCCAGGTGCACAGGAGAGATTTTGTTTATTGTGGTTGGTAACAGGAAAGCCATCTGTATATAGAGGATGAAAATCCTCTTGAACATGAGGCGATCCTGTTCATTATCAACACCAATAGTCATGATTTCATCTGTCAGAATTTTTAGGGTCTTTTCCTGGAATCTTCTAAAAATTTGTTCGTTGTCTTCAGAAAGATCCTTATAATTGACTTTCTGAGAAAGTAGATCTCCTACAAAAAGGAAAACAACATTGTATGAAAAGCACTTAAAATACACCCAAACAATAATTGAAATACACCCCAATAGGGCTTATATACACCTATGTTTGTAACGAGTTATCTGACGCGTTGAGGCCAAGCGCAGCCCCTATTGTGCTTGGTCTTACTCTGAATGAACCGTAGGCGATTTCGAGTGTGTTTTTCCCTAATTTAAAGGAGTTAGCTAACTTTAATATTTTGTGATGAACCCTTAGCGGCAGAATGTGTATCAGGCCACCAAACCCCAAATCCCTAACAATTGCTTTCTTCTCCTCGCTCATATTTCTGAATTTCTCACTCAATAAATGGGTTGCACACTTCAGGTCCTTGGTTTGCTGTAAACAAAGCAAAATTAGAGTCAGATATATTTCTATTACGAAAAACTGATTTGATCTAAGACATATATTTGTGCTTACATTTTTTGCAGCTTGGGTTTTGCTTGCCATTTTTACTGCAATGAAAAAGAGATGCTGTCAATATATAAAAAATACACCCATATGTCAGTCAGATACACCCAGAGATCATCCACATACACCCAAACTGATTTCTTAAGTATTTAATGAGATCAGTATAAAATGATGTTCAATTCACTCAAACATGGATAAATATACAAGGTCAAGCAATATTATAATGTCAAGCAATATACCCCCAAGGACAAGCAATATTAGAACAGTTGCAACAGTTCTTTATATTACATTATATGAGTTTAGAAATATACACCCAACAAATTATGCCATATACAACCAACAATCAACCATATACACCTAACACATTACGCCATGTACATCCAACAAATTACCCAATATACACACAAAAATCAGTTAGGAGAAGAACTAGAATAAGAAGAATAGTCAAAGCTATAACAACTTAGAAGAACAGTAAAACCTACAAGAAGTTAGAAGAACAATAAAACTTAGAATAAGATGAACGGTAAAAACTTAGATCAGGCACATACACCCAAACCGATTTCATAAGTAATTAATTAGATCAGAAATATACACCCAACAAATTATGCCATATACACCCAACAGTCAACCATATACACACAATAAATTATGCCATATACACCCAATAATCAACCATATACAGCCATATAAATTACGTCATATACACCCAACAAATTAAACAATATACAGCAAAATCAGTTAGGAGAAGAACTAGAACAGGAAGAACAGTAAAACCTAGAACCACTTAGAAGAATAGTAAATCCTAGAAGAACTTAGAAGAAGAGTAAAACCTAGAATAAGAAGAACAGTAAAAACAATAATATGAGATTTAGAACAAGAGAAACAGTAAAACCTAGAAGAACAGTAAAACCTAGTTCTTCGATTTTGAAATCAGAAACAGAAATGTAGAAAATCTACAAGATCAGTAATACAGTAACGTACCTTGAATAATATTTCTTCCTTTTTTCTAGAGATTGTTAGTGGAGAGTTCTATCATTTGTTGTTGGTTTCTTCTAATCTTCGCAATGAGTTTGAACGTCTCTTCAGTTTGGAATGTTCCTAAAAACTTGACGGTTTTTGTTTTCTTTGAAGGAGAAGACGAAGAGTGATCCATAATGAGCACGGTTTGCAAAGCGTAACCGTCTGTGAGGCGCGTGGGATTGATGCTCCATTCTAAGGGAGTGAGTGCACGTGGATTATTTCTGGGCTGGGCCAACTTGTAAGGCTTGTAAGCCTTAATTGCTTGTATGTGTAGCAGGGCCCTAAATTTAATAGTATAACATTTTTCTTTATATTTTATAATATCACAAATTCTAGTGGCTCCAAGGTACAATTCTTTATTTAAAGTAATAAAATTACTACCAGACTAAGTAATAAGGATATTTTGGGACTTGACATTTGCTGATCACATCAATCCAAATATTCTGAAGGCTCCCACATTTCTATTATCTTAATCATATGATGTCTACACATCTTTTCCCTCATCATGCATATAAGTAACAACTATGTTTTCAGTCACAGTTTGTACCATACTAACATAAGGGTAGTAAAAAAGAAAAAAGGAAAAAAAGAGAAAAAATAAGAAGAAGAAATAAGATACAAGGAATGGTGTTACATTTTCAGGCAAAGAAGGCTAAAGACAGTGTCCGTGTGTATGACACGATATTGTCATGAGACAAATTTGATCAGCGCCATTCAAGAATAAAGCCAGCATTGCAAGAAAATCTTCTTCAAACTTTGAACACTTTTTGTTAGTAGCTTGAAAAAGAAAATGCAGGAGGAGGGATTGATGACATACGTATATGATTAATGTATATGATAAAATATGCTTCTCAAACACTTGTCCTCATAGAAACTGATGTATATGGATTGAGAACCATAAATTGCAAACTTAAGCATCATACATGACATGTCAGCAGGCGGTGAAGGGCTTTCATGGACTCTCGAGTATACTAATTCTCTGAAAAGCATGAATAAGAGAATTGAAAGGAGATGAGAAAACATATGGTTGTTGTTGTTATAATTCTTATTTTCTTTTTTCTTTTTCTGTACAGACTATAGTAGTTACTTTTGGGTCACTGAATACAAATAATATTCACTTCTTCTTCCTGTAAAGTTCTACAAATAAGCATGAGGAACTAGCCTATTTCCAACTATAGTTTGAATGTGTTAATAAATTCGTATTTTTCAACACCTTGGCAATTCACCATTAATTTAAAAGTCACCGGAAAGAATAATCTTGCCTCAACCAGTAACAATACTGAATTTTCATAATTTAAAAGAGAACACATGTCAACATCACCATTAATCTATAGAAGACTCAATCAGAGTCCTAATAAAGTAACTAATAATCACTCCTAACACAAATAAATCCATTAACTACTGGCATGAAACAAAATAGCTTAAATGATCAATTATCATGTCTTTGCAGCCTCGTTTCCAAGACTCCTTGTCAATGCAAATGAAAAACATTAAAAAAATACAGAACAAGAGATGATACAGTAAGAAAGTTGCAACAGAACTGACGAGGTGTGACAGAAGAAATTTATTGTTAACAAAGAAGATATATCAACAAATTAATAGGAAAGAAGTAGAAAAAGAAGTACCAGCGGCAGTTCAAAGGAGAAATTCGAGTGAGAGAAATTGGCATTGAAGAAGAAGCTCGGAGTGAACAGATCTGCAAACGCGTTGTACCACGGCAACTATGGTTGCATCAACGGCAAAAACTGTGGCAGCAATAGTGGCAGAAACTGTGATGGATGGCAACAGTGGCAGCAACAACATATAGAGAGAATAGATCTAAAAACACGTTGATAGAAAAGTGGCTCGATCCAGAAGCTCTTTACTCCAATGGACACAGCAGTGGTAACGGCACCGGCAGTAGAAACAGCAGCAGAAACAGCGGCAAAAATGGCGTAGAAACCTTAGGGTGTCATTCTCGCTAACTCGGCGCCCCTAATTTTGGGAGAAAGGAGAAAATGATGTTATGTTCCAAAATTTTTAATTTTAATTAATTATGAGTGGAGGTTTTTTAAATTGCCATAAATAAAATGTATTGTGGAGGTTTTCAAAACCTTCACCAAAATACTCCCTCAAACCAATATTAATCTTGTAGTGAATCTCCCCATACGACCTCGGTTGAACTGATGTCTCGAGAAGTCCCCAACGAAGTCGTTAATTAGCTGTCTAAGAGATGTATAATCAAGCTAGTGGTTCAGTAATATCTGATGAAAGACGCTCACTGAACACATGTAGAATAGAGATAACTTATGACGGTTCAACTCATTCATAAGGTTGAAGAACGAAGATACATTTTAGAATAGAATCAAATACGAATTGAAATAGAACAGTAGTGCTTTATCAATCCATAAAACTCAACAGAGCTCTTCAAGTTAACCTAGGAGGTTTAGAGATTCATACTGTACATAAGTACAATACAATTCAAAAATATGGCATAAAGTTCTAAAGAAGGGTGATCCTTGTTCTATATATACTAATCTAATGAGTAAAAATTACAAAAATATGATAGGCTTAGGCTTGTAGTGGGAAAATCCACTTACAGGTCCCACTTGGTGTGTGTTTAGGCTGAGTTAAGGGTGTCTCCACATGCTAGTAAGGCTGTTGGGCATTGAACGCCCACTTTGGACTCCCCTTTGGGCGTTGGACGCCAGCTGCTCCCTTTTGGGCGTCCAACGCTAGGAAGGGGGTATATGGCTGGTGTTGAACGCTAGTTTTGGGCCTTTGTCTCCAAAGACAAGTATAGACTACTATATATTGCTGGAAAGCTCTGGATGTTAGCGTTCCACAGCCATTGAGGACGCTCTATTTGGATATCTTAGCTCTAGAAAGATTTGCTTGAATGTACGGAGGTAAGATCCTAATAGCATCTGCCATGCTTTCCTTGCCTCTGAGTCTGACTTTGTTAAAACTCTCATATTTCAGCCAGAAAATACCTGAAATCACCATAAAACATAACAACTCATAGTAGAATCCAAAAATGTGAATTTTACATTAAAACCTATGAAAACATAATAAAACTTAACAAAACATGCTAAAAACTATATGAAAATGATGTCAAAAAGCATATAAAATATCCGCTCATCACAACACCAAACTTAAACTGTTGCTTGTCCCCAAGCAACTAAAAATAAAGTAGGATAAAAAGAAGAGTAAGATATAATAAATCTCAGAGTTTTCAATGAAGCTCAGTTTCAATTAGATGAGTGGGACTTAGTAGCTTTTTGCTTCTGAATAGTTTTGGCATCTCACTATCTTTTGAAGCTCAGAAGTGTTGGCATCCTTAGGAACTTAGAACCCAGATGATATTATTGACTCTCCTAGTTTAGTTCATTTTTTTAACACAGCTTTTAGAGTCTTGGCCGTGGCCCTAAGCACTTTGTTTTCAAATACTACCACCGATACATAAATGCCACAGACACTTAACTGGGTGAACCCCTTAGGATTGTGATTTAACTTTGTTAGAATCCCCAGATAGAGGTGCCCAGAGTTCTTAAGCACACTCATTTTATTTTGGATCATGACTTTAACTGCTCAGTCTCAAGTTTTTCACTTGACACCTTCACACCACAAGCATATAGTTAGGGTCACTTTTCATTTGGAGTGCTTAGGCCAAGATTCTATTTCTTTTAGGCCCTCCTAACCATTGATGCTCAAAGCCTTGGACCTATGCTCTTGCCATTTGGTTTAAAGAGCTATTTATTGGCTTTTTCTGCATTTTATTTCTCTTTTTTTTTGCAACGTGCTTTTTCTTTTTGTTTTGGCTTCTTTTTCTTGCTTTAAGAATAAAATGTTTTTGGATTTTTCAGATTACCAATAATACTTCTCCCTTTTCATTATTCTTTCAAGAGCCAACATTCTTACTCCAATTTTAAATATGCACTGTTCATTCATACATTCAGAAAACAAAAGTAATGCCACCACATCAAGATAATTGGACTATTCTTAAGATAAAACTTGAAATTCAAGCATCTTAATTTTCTTTTTCAAATAAAATTTTCTCTTAAGTAAGGTGAGAGATATATGGACCATTTTATAACTTTAAGACTGATAAACCATTATTTTATGAATTATATTGTGTTTAATTGAGTGGTTTTGTCAAGTCTTTCACCCACTTATTCATATAATTAGCATGATATTACAAGTCCTTCCCAAAATTGTTCTATGATTGAAAACTTGCTTCCTAAAGATCTTTTAATTGTATATTTTTTCTCCTTTATACCATTCGATGCCATGATATGTGTGTTAAGTGTTTCTGGCTTCATACGGCAGGAATGGCTTAGAGAATGGAGAGGAAGCTTGCAAAAATGGAAGGAACACAAGAAATTGAGGAGATGACCAGCGAGAAGCGACGCGGACGCATGGCTCACACATCTGCATGAATTGGAGAAAATCACAGCGGCGCGAACGCGTGCCTAATGCGAGCGCGTGGATTGGAATCTGCACGGGTGACGCGAACGCGTGGACGAAGCACACGCGTGGCAAGGAAAAACACTTGATGACGCGAATGCGTGGACGACGTGGTCGCGTGACATGTGCGATCTGCAGAATTTGCAGGAATCGCTGGCGTGGATTCTGGGCCATGTTTTAACCCAGTTTTCGGCCCAGAAATGCAGATTAGAGCTAGGGAACATACAGAGACTAAGGACAATTCTCATTCCGGATAATTTTAGTTTTAGTTTTTAGATTTGATTTTATTCCTCCTCTAGGTTTTCTCTCTACACATTCATAGTTCTTAGAATTTTTTTTTGGATTGCGATATTGAGAAGAATTATTACCTCCGCCATGACTTCATCATTCTAGTTTGTTTTCTTACTTTTCGCTTACTCTTTCATATCCTTAATTTGTCCAGAGTAACAATTGGATTATTTTTATAATTTATTAATACAAGAACCATTTTTAATTTTAATTGATCTTTTTGATTATTGTTTATCATGTCTTTTTTTATTTCCCTTTTTAATTTTGTGAAGTTTACATTCATGATAATGGAGTAGTTCTTTAACTCGATTGGGAGTTGATTAAAAGGAGAACCTTGAGTTGGAATACTCAAGAGTTAAATTGTAATTGGGTTTATTGTTGGCTGGCTCTCTAGTCACTAACGCTAATCCTTCCTAAGGAAAAGGATCAGAACTTGTGAATAGAGGTAGACTTCCAACTTACTTGACTTTCCTTTACTCAGTAAAGGATAACTAAGTAGAAATAACCTTCAATTATCAATTAATCTTGAGAGAAATCCAACAAGCATAGAACTTCTGATTAATCTTCTCCCGGTCAAAGTTTTTATTTGAATTACATAAATTCTCTGATTTAATTTCCTGTTTATCAAACTCAAAAACATTTTGGAAAACCTCTGATTAATAAAATAGCACATCTTTCTGCAACTCGTTGGGAGACGACCTGTGACTCATACTCCCAGTATTTTCATTCTAATTTTGTGACAACCCTTCTAAATTGATGAGCGGATTTTTGTTGGTTAAGAACTGTACTTGAAACGTATCTCTTACATTAATTTCTTAATCTGCCAATTTTCGCCACGTCAAAGACGTAGATAGTAATGATCATGCAGTAAGAGCACGAGAACAGGCAATAAAACATGATGGAAAATAGAAAAATGACATAAAAGCAAGGGGTCATGGAACGGAACCACCTTAGTGACGGCAGCTATCACTTCTTCTAGAGAATCCAATAGAGCGCTTGATGTCTTTAATGTCATGCCCTTGTCTCTGTTGTTCTTCCCTCATAGCTCTTTGATCTTCTCTGATTTCATTGAGAATGGTGGAATGCTCTTGATGCTCCATCCTCTGCTGATTTATGTTAGAGCTTAATTCTCCCATAGAAGTATGTCATTGATCCCAATAGCTTTGATTAGGAAAATACATCTCTTAAGGCATCTCATGGATCTCATGTTGAGGCGGCTCCACATGCTAATGTTGTGGTTCATGTGCCGGCTCTCTAGTATGCTCTATCCTTCTTTTAGTGATGGGTTTTCTTCCTCGATTGGAATGTCACCTTCTATGACAATCCCAGCTGAATTCCATAGGTGACAGATAAGATGAGGGAAGCTAACCTTGCGTGGGTGGAGGGCTTGTCCGCTACTTTGTACAACTCTTGAGGTATTACCTCATGTACTTCCACCTCAATTTCGAGCATGATGCAATGGATCATGATGGCTCGGTCTATGGTCACTTCGGACCAGTTGCTAGTAGGGATGATAGAGCGTCAGATAAATTCCAATCATCATCTAGCTTTGGGCTTGAGGTCAGGCCTTCTTAGTTGGATAGGCTTGCCTTGGGAATCTTTTTTTCACTGTGCTCCTTCCACACATATGTCTGAGAGCACTTGATCCAGCCTTTGATCAAAATTGACTCTTCTAGTGTAAGGATGTGGGTCTCCTTGCATCAAAGGCAAGTTGAACGCCAACCTCACACTTTCCAGACTAAAGTCCAAGATTCTCCCTCGAACCATGGTGCTACAATTTTTAGGATGTGGGTTGGTGCGCGAAATTGTGAACAATACTTTTCACAACTCTCATAATCCCCGGTCATGAACCCCAAAAACTTGGTGTTCAATACCATGGCATTAACACAACTTCACACAACTAACCAGCAAGTGCACTGGGTCGTCCAAGTAATAAACCTTACGCGAGTAAGGGTCGATCCCACGGAGATTGTTAGTATGAAGCAAGCTATGGTCATCTTGTAAGTCTTAGTCAGGCAAACTCAAATGGATATGGTGATGAACGCATAAAAACATAAAGATAAAGATAGAGGTACTTATGTAATTCATTGGTAGGAACTTCAGATAAGCGCATGAAGATGCCTTCCCTTCCGTCTCTCTGCTTTCCTACTGTCTTCATCCAATCCTTCTTACTCCTTTCCATGGCAAGCTTATGCAAGGGTTTCACCATTGTCAGTGGCTACCTCCCATCCTCTCAGTGAAAATGTTCCTATGCTCTGTCACAGCATGGCTAATCATCTGTCACAGCGATTCTTTTGCGTCTGTCACTAACGCCCCGCCTGCTAGGAGTTTGAAGCACGTCACAGTCATTCAATCATTGAATCCTACTCAGAATACCACAGACAAGGTTAGACCTTCGTGAGAATGATGATGAGTGTCACGGATCATCACATTCATCAAGTTGAAGAACAAGTGATATCTTAGAACAAGAACAAGCGGAATTGAATAGAAGAACAATAGTAATTGCATTAATACTCGAGGTACAGCAGAGCTCCACACCTTAATCTATGGTGTGTAGAAGCTCCACCGTTGAAAATACATAAGAACAAGGTCTAGGCATGGCCGAATGGCCAGCCTCCTAATGATCTAAGATCTAAAGTGATCAAAAGATCTAAAGAACAAAAGATTCCAAAGATCAGAAGATGAAAATACAATAGTAAAAGGTCCTACTTATAGAGAACTAGTAGCCTAGGGTGTACAGAGATGAGTAAATGACATAAAAATCCACTTCCGGGCCCACTTGGTGTGTGCTTGGGCTGAGCAATTGCCAGTTTGGGCGTTTAACTCCCATTTTGGTGCCAATTCCGGCGTTTAACGCTGGAATTCCTGAGGGTGACTTTGAACGCCAGTTTGGGCCATCAAATCTTGGGCAAAGTATGGACTATCATATATTGCTGGAAAGCCCAGGATGTCTACTTTCCAACGCCGTTGAGAGCGCGCTAATTGGGCTTTTGTAGCTCCAGAAAAT
>NC_029780.3:79938531-79939742 GCF_000817695.3 Arachis duranensis | reverse complement strand
CAAAAAGCGTACAAATTATCCGCTCATCGCAACACCAAACTTAAATTGTTGCTTGTCCTCAAGCAACTGAAAATCAAATAAGATAAAAAGAATAGAATATGCAATGAATTCAAAAAACATCTATGAAGATCAGTATTAATTAGATGAGCGGGGCTTTTAGCTTTTTGCCTCTGAATAGTTTTGGCATCTCACTCTATCCTTTGAAATCCAGAATGATTGGCTTCTTTAGGAACTCAGAATCCAGATAGTGTTATTGATTCTCCTAGTAGAGTATGATGATTCTTGAACATAGCTATTTATTGAGTCTTGGCTGTGGCCCAAAGCACTCTGTCTTCCAGTATTACCACCGGATACATACATGCCACAGACACATAATTGGGTGAACCTTTTCAGATTGTGACTCAGCTTTGCTAGAGTCCCTGATTAGAGGTGTCCAGGGTTCTTAAGCACACTCTTTTTGCCTTGGATCACAACTTTATTATTATTTTTTTTCTATTTTTTCGAAATTTTTTTTTCATTGCTTTTTCTTGCTTCAAGAATCATTTTAATGATTTTTCAGATCCTCAGTAACATGTCTCCTTTTTCATCATTCTTTCAAGAGCCAACATTCATGAATCACAAATTCAAGATACATAATCAAGAACCAACATTCATGAACAACAAATTCAAGAGACATATGCACTTTTCAAGCATACATTCAGAAGTCAAAGTATTGCCACCACATCAAAATAATTAATCTGTTATAAAATTCAAAATTTATGCAATTCTTCTTTTTTTAATTAAGAACATTTTTCATTTAAGAAAAGTGATGGATTCATAGGACATTCATAACTTTAAGGCATAGACACTAAGACACTAATGATCACAAGATACAAACATAGATAAACATAAGCACAAAATTCGAAAAACAGAAGAGTAAAGAACAAGGAAATCAAGGAACGGGTCCACCTTAGTGATGGCGGCTTTTTCTTGCTCTTGAAGATCCTATGGAGTGCTTGAGCTCCTCAATGTCTCTTCCTTGTCTTTGTTGCTCCTCCCTCATGATTCTTTGATCTTCTCTAATCTCATGGAGGAGGATGGAGTGTTCTTAGTGCTCCACCCTTAGTTGTCCCATGTTGGAACTCAATTCTCCTAGGGAGGTGTTCAGTTGCTCCCAATAGTTTTGTGGAGGAAAGTGCATCCCTTGAGGAATCTCAGGGATCTCATGATGA
>NC_029780.3:79937568-79938174 GCF_000817695.3 Arachis duranensis | reverse complement strand
TTCGGGTTCACACTTTGGTCATGGTTCTTGGTGATCCATGCATTGGCATAGAACTCTTGAACCATCAAGATTCTGACTTGTTGAATGGGGTTGGTAAGAACTTCCCAACCTCTTCTTCGGATCTCATGTCGGATCTCCGGATATTCACCCATTTTGAGTGAAAAAGGGACCTCGGGGATCACCTTCTTCAAGGCCACAACTTCATAGAAATGGTCTTGATGCACCCTTGAGATGAATCTATCCATCTCCCATGACTCGGAGGTGGAAGCCTTTGCCTTCCCTTTCCTCTTTCTAGAGGTTTCTCCGGCCTTGGATGCCATAATGGTTATGGAAAAATGAGAAAGCAACACTTTTACCACACCAAACTTAAAATGTTTGCTCGTCCTCGAGCAAAAGAAGAAAGAAGAGAGTAGGAGAAGAAGGAAAGAGGAAGAAGGAAATGGCTTTGTGTTCGGCCAAAGGGGAGAGAAATGGTGTTTAGGATGTGTGAAAATGAAGGAGTGAAGGAGGGTTTATATAGGAGAGGGGAAGGGTAGGGTGCGGCCATTTGAGGGTGGGTTTGGGAGCAAAAGTGGTTTGAATTTGAATGGTGAGGTAGGTGGGGTT
>NC_029780.3:79936574-79937260 GCF_000817695.3 Arachis duranensis | reverse complement strand
TTTCTGGCGTTTAACGCCAGTCTGGTGCCCCTTTCTGGCGTTAAACGCCCAGAATGGTGCCAAACTGGGCGTTAAACGCCCAACAGCTAGCCTCACTGGCGTTTAAACTCCAGTGGGTTCTTCCTCCAGGGTGTGCTGTTTTTCTTCCTGTTTTTCATTCTGTTTTTGCTTTTTTCATTGATTTTGTGACTTCTTATGATCATCAACCTACAAAAATAAAATAACAAAAGAAAATAGTTAATTATAAAACATTGGGTTGCCTCCCAACAAGCGCTTCTTTAATGTCATTAGCTTGACAGAGGACTCTCATGGAGCCTCAGAAATGCTCAGAGCTATCTTGGGACCTCCCAACACCAAACTTAGAGTTTGAATGTGGGGGTTCAACACCAAACTTAGAGTTTGGTTGTGGCCTCCCAACACCAAACTTAGAGTTTGACTGTGGGGGCTCTGTTTGGCTCTGTTTGGCTCTGTTTTGAGAGAAGCTCTTCATGCTTCCTCTCCATGATGACAGAGGGATATCCTTGAGCCTTAAACACCAAGGATTCTTCATTCACTTGAATGATCAACTCTCCTCAATCAACATCAATCACAGCCTTTGCTGAGGCTAGGAAGGGTCTGCCAAGGATGATGGACTCATCCATGCACTTCCCAGTCTCTAGGACTATGAAATCAGTAGGGATGTAATG
>NC_029780.3:79932741-79934726 GCF_000817695.3 Arachis duranensis | reverse complement strand
TCTGTAGACCTCAGGGTCAACCCCATTAGTCTTGACAGTGTCACAGATTTGCAAGAATTCAGCTAAAAACTGATGAGGATCTTCCAATGGAAGTCCATGGAACTTGCAATTCTGTTGCATTAGAGAAACTAATTGAGGCTTAAGCTCAAAGTTGTTTGCTCCAATGGCAGGGATAGAGATGCTTCTCCCATAGAAGTCGGGAGTAGGTGCAGTAAAGTCACCCAACACCTTCCTTGCATTGTTGGCATTGTTGTTGTTTTCGGCTGCCATGAGTTCTTCTTCTTTGAAGAATTCGGTCAGGTCCTCTAAAGAGAGTTGTGATTTGGCTTCTCTTAGCTTTCTCTTCAAGGTCCTTTCAGGTTCAGGGTCAGCCTCAACAAGAATGCTTTTGTCTTTGTTCCTGCTCATAAGAAAGAGAAGAGAACAAGGAAATGTGGAATCCTCTATGTCACAGTATAGAGATTCCTTGAAGTGTCAGAGGAAAAGAAAAGTAGAAGACAGAAGTAGAAAATTTGAACTTATCAAGGAAGATGGAGTTCAAATTTTGCATTAAGGGATAGTGTTAGTCCATAAATAGAAGGATGTAAGAAGTAGGGAAGTAATTTTCAAAAATTAAGTAAAAGATTTTGAAAACATTTTTGAAAACACTACTTGATTTTCGAAAATGAAAGTGGAAAAGAAATCAAGTGATTTTTGAAAAAGATTTTGAAATTAGAAATAAAAAAGATTTGATTGAAAACTATTTTGAAAAAGATGTGGTTAAGAAGATATGATTAGTTTTAAAAAGATGTGATTGAGAAAAATGTTTTTCAAATCATATCTTTGATCTTCTCTGATTTCATTGAGAATGGTGGAATGCTCTTGATGCTCCATTCTCTGCTGATTTATGTTAGAGCTTAATTCTCCCATAGAAGTATGTCATTGATCCCAATAGCTTTGATTAGGAAAATACATCTCTTAAGGCATCTCATGGATCTCATGTTGAGGCGGCTCCACATGCTAATGTTGTGGTTCATGTGCCGGCTCTCTAGTATGCTCTATCCTTCTTTTAGTGATGGGTTTTCTTCCTCGATTGGAATGTCACCTTCTATGACAATCCCAGCTGAATTCCATAGGTGACAGATAAGATGAGGGAAGCTAACCTTGCGTGGGTGGAGGGCTTGTCCGCTACTTTGTACAACTCTTGAGGTATTACCTCATGTACTTCCACCTCAATTTCGAGCATGATGCAATGGATCATGATGGCTCAGTCTATGGTCACTTCGGACCAGTTGCTAGTAGAGATGATAGAGCGTCAGATAAATTCCAATCATCATCTAGCTTTGGGCTTGAGGTCAGGCCTTCTTAGTTGGATAGGCTTGCCTTGGGAATCTTTTTTTCACTGTGCTCCTTCCACACATATGTCTGAGAGCACTTGATCCAGCCTTTGATCAAAATTGACTCTTCTAGTGTAAGGATGTGGGTCTCCTTGCATCAAAGGCAAGTTGAACGCCAACCTCACACTTTCCAGACTAAAGTCCAAGATTCTCCCTCGAACCATGGTGCTACAATTTTTAGGATGTGGGTTGGTGCGCGAAATTGTGAACAATACTTTTCACAACTCTCATAATCCCCGGTCATGAACCCCAAAAACTTGGTGTTCAATACCATGGCATTAACACAACTTCGCACAACTAACCAGCAAGTGCACTGGGTCGTCCAAGTAATAAACCTTACGCGAGTAAGGGTCGATCCCACGGAGATTGTTAGTATGAAGCAAGCTATGGTCATCTTGTAAGTCTTAGTCAGGCAAACTCAAATGGATATGGTGATGAACGCATAAAAACATAAAGATAAAGATAGAGGTACTTATGTAATTCATTGGTAGGAACTTCAGATAAGCGCATGAAGATGCCTTCCCTTCCGTCTCTCTGCTTTCCTACTGTCTTCATCCAATCCTTCTTACTCCTTTCCATGGCAAGCTTATGCAAGGGTTTCACCGTTGT
>NC_029780.3:79924606-79932252 GCF_000817695.3 Arachis duranensis | reverse complement strand
GTGCCAGTTTGGGCGTTTAACTCCCATTTTGGTGCCAGTTCCGGCGTTTAACGCTGGGATTTCTGAGGGTGACTTTGAACGCCGGTTTGGGCCATCAAATCTTGGGCAAAGTATAAACTATCATATATTGCTGGAAAGCCCAGGATGTCTACTTTCCAACGCCGTTGAGAGCGCGCCAATTGGGCTTCTGTAGCTCCTGAAAATCTACTTCGAGTGCAGGGAGGTCAGAATCCAACAGCATCTGCAGTCCTTTTTAGTCTCTGAATCAGATTTTTGCCCAGGTCCCTCAATTTCAGCCAGAAAATACCTGAAATCACAGAAAAACACACAAACTCATAGTAAAGTCCAGAAAAGTGAATTTTAACTAAAAACTTATAAAAATATACTAAAAACTAACTAGATCATACCAAAAACATACTAAAAACAATGCCAAAAAGCGTACAAATTATCCGCTCATCATGGGTTCACACTTGTATCATGATTTTTTGTGACCCATGCATTAGCATAGAATTCTTGCACCATTGAGATCCCATCGTCTTAGATGGGATTGGTTAGGACTTCCTAACCTCTTCTCTGGATTTCATGTCAGATCTCCAGATACTCATTCTTTTTAAGCTTAAAAGGGACCTCAGGGATTACCTTTTTCTTTGCCACTACTTCATAGAAGTGGTCTTGGTAGGCTTTGGTGATGAATCTCTCCATCTCCCAAGATTTGGAGGTAGTGGCTACGGCCTTTCCTTTCCTCTTTCTAGAGGGTTCTCCGACCTTGGGTGCCATAAGTGGGAACGTAAAGTAAAAAGCAAGGCTTTTCCACACCAAACTTAAAACTTTGCTCGTCCTCGAGCAAAAATAATGAACAAAAAAGAAGAATGGAGTAGAAGAAAAAGAAAGTAGATGGAGATGGAGGGAGAAGGGCAATCAGCCTAGTGAGGGCAAAAGATGTATGTGTAGTGTGTCGAATAAGTGGTATGATGGGGGTATTTATAAGGAGAGTATGGTTAGGGTTTTAAATGAATATGGGAGAAATATGGGTAGAAAAATTTGGATTTTAGTGGGTGGGGGTTGGTGGTAGTTATGATGGTTTGAGAAGAGGTACGGATGTGATTGATTGAGGATTTATAAGGAAGAGTGTGTGAAGAAGTGTGAAAAGAAGAGAGAAGAAGGTGAGGTAGGTGAAGATGCTGTGGGACCCACTGGTCCTGAGAGGCTAGGGAATTCAAATTCCCTGCCCCCTTTATGGGCGATGAACGCCCAGCTCATGCTCCATAGCTGGCGTTCAACGCCAACTTGCTGCTCCACTCAGGGTGTTGAACGCCTAGGAGGGACCTTCTTTTTGGCGTTCAACGCCAGGTCTTCTATCTTTGTTGGGCATTGAATGGCTAGCCTTTGCTCCCTGGCTGGCGTTCAACGCCAGTAATATTACCCTTTGTGGGCGTTGAACGCCTACTCTTGCCTTCTTGTCTGGCGTTCAACGCCAACAAGACATGTACTCCAGGGTATTCTATTTCTACTTCTTAACGTTTCTATCTCTGTTCTGACTAATGCACATGATCATGAACCTAAAGGAAATAACTAAGAAAAATAAACTCAAGGAAATAATTATGTAAAATAAACTTTAAAAGAAATAGAAATAACTAAATATGGTTGGGTTGCCTCCCAACAAGCGCTTCTTTAATGTCATTAGCTTGACGGTTAGCTCCTTACGGAGGTTGATATGGGCTCAGAATTTAGCCCCTTACAGTAAACTTTCTTCCTATCTTCTCATGGATGAACTCCACATGCTCTAGCGACACGATGCGATTTACTGTATGTGGAATGAATGATTTCTTGGTAAAGACAACTCTCATACCAGGTGAGAGGCCTTCAGTGGGGATCTTTATGTCCCTCCAACCTTTAGGTACTTTCCTCTTAGTACCTTTGTTCTCAGTACTTGTTGATGGCTGCCCAACACCAAACTTATAATTGGTGTTTGGGGGATTAGTAAAGTTCTGCACTGAGAGTGATAGTTGGAACACTAAGTGTTGCACAGTTATCCCCCTTTTTTCAGAGGGAGAGTTGGGTTGAGGGATCTTGAACAAGAGATGCTCCTCCTCTAGTTGTAAAATCAATTCTCCCTTTGCTACATCAATAATAGCATTGGCAGTGGCTAGGAAACGTCCTCCAAGGACGATGGATTCATCCTCATCTTCCTCAGTATCTAAGATTATGAAGTTTACAAGGATGTAAAGGTCTTCAACCTTCACCAAGACATCCTCTACTAAGCCATATGCTGTTTTCATTGACTTGTCTGCCATCTCTAATGAGATATTTATAGCTTGTACCTCAAAGATTTCAAACTTCTCCATCACAGAGAGTGGCATGAGGTTTATACTTGACCCTAGGTCACACAGAGCCTTCTCAAAGACCATGGTGCCTATGGCACAAGGAATTAGGAAGCGTCTGGGATCCAGAAGCTTTTGGGATAGTCTCTGCTAAACCATAGAATTGAGTTCTTTGGTAAGCATGGAGGTTCTTCCTCCAATGTCTCTATTCCAAATAGCTTGGCATTTAGCTTCATGAGAGCTCCTAGGTACCGACCAACTTGCTGTTCTCTAGTTTCCTCATCCTCATCAGAGGATGATTGTTCAACAGGACTCATGAATTGTAAGAGTGCATTAAGTGGAACCTCTATGATCTCTACATGAGGCTTGGCTTCTTTTAATTCTTGAATAGGGGCTTTCTTAGTGGGCATTGAGCACTCAATAGGAACACCCTTACTGGCGTTCAACGCCATCTCTGGTGCGTTTGTGGGCATTGAACGCCCAGTAAGGTCTTCCTCACTGGCATTCAACTTGGTATGCGCGTTTATAACTCAGCACTTTCTTCACAAAATCGCACAACTAACCAGCAAGTGCACTGGGTCGTCCAAGTAATAAACCTTACGTGAGTAAAGGTCGAAGATGGCAGATAATATATGGTTATGGAGTTTTCAAATAATAATAATAAATAAATAGAAAGTAAAGATAGAAATACTTATGCAAATTATTGATGGGATCTTCAGATAGGCATATGAAGATGCTGTGTTCCTTCTAATTCTCTGCTTTCCTACTACCTTCATCCAATCCTTCCATCCATTGATTCTTTTGCATTTGTCATCACGCCCAACAATCGCGAGTTTGAAGCTCGTCACAGTCATTCAATCCTTGAATCCTACTCGAAATACCACAGACAAGGTTTAGACTTTCCGGATTCTCATGAATGCCGCCATCAATTCTAGCTTATACCACGAAGATTCTGATTAAGGAATCCAAGAGATATGCACCCGGTCTAAGGTAGAACGGAAGTGGTTGTCAGTCACGCGTTCATAGGTGAGAATGATGATGAGTGTCACGGATCATCACATTCATCATGTTGAAGTGCAACGAATATCTTAGAACCAGAATAAACTGAATTGAATAGATAATAGTAGTAATTGCATTAAAACTTGAGGTACAGCAGAGCTCCACACCCTTAATCTATGGTGTGTTGAAACTCCACCATTTAAAATACATAAGTGATGAAGGTCCAGGCATGGCCGAATGGCCAGCCCCCACGAATGATAAATAGTCTCCTAAGATGAATAATGGAATAAAAACAAGACCAAAGATGTCTAATACAATAGTAAAATAACCTATTTATACTAGACTAGCTACTAGGGTTTACAGAAGTAAGTTATTGATGCAAAAATCCACTTCCGGGGCCCACTTGGTGTACGCTTGGGCTGAGATTAAGCTTTACACGTGCAGAGGCTTCTTTTGGAGTTGAACGCCAAGTTGTAACGTGTTTCTGGCGTTCAACTCTGGTTCGTGACGTGTTTCTGGCGTTTGACTCCAGAATGGAACATGGAACTGGCGTTGAGCGCCAGTTTACGTCATCTAATCTCAAATAAAGTATAAACTATTATATATTTCTGGAAAGATCTGGATGTCTACTTTTCAACGCCGTTAAGAGCGCACCATTTGGAGTTTTGTAGCTCCTGAAAATTCATTTCGAGTGCAGGGAGGTCAGAATCCAACAACATTAGCAGTCCTTTGTCAGCCATTTTTCACAGTTTTGCTCAGGTCCCTCAATTTCAGCCAGAAAGTACCTGAAATCATAGAAAAACACACAAACTCATAGTAAAGTCTAGAAATGTGAATTTAGCATAAAAACTAATGAAAACATCCCTAAAAGTAGCTTGATCCTACTAAAAACTACCTAAGAACAATGCCAAAAAGCGTATAAATTATCCGCTCATCACAACACCAAACTTAAATTGTTGCTTGTCCCCAAGCAACTGAAAATCAATTAGGATAAAAAGAAGAGAATATACTATAAAGCTCAGAATATCAATGAATATTAATTCTAATTAGATGAGCGGGACTTGTAGCTTTTGCTTTTGAACAGTTTTGGCATCTCACTTTATCCTTTGAATTTTAGAATGATTGGCATCTCTAGGAACTTAGAATTTCAGATAGTGTTATTGATTCTCCTAGTTAAGTTTGTTGATTCTTGAACACAGCTACTTTTATGAGTCTTGGCCGTGGCGCTAAGCACTTTGTTTTCCAGTATTACCACCAGATACACAAATGCCACAGACACATGACTGGGTGAACCTTTTCAGATTGTGACTCAGCTTTGCTAAAGTCCCCAGTTAGAGGTGTCCAGAGCTCTTAAGCACACTCTTTTTGCTTTGTATCAAGACTTTAACCACTCAGTCTCAAGCTTTTCACTTGGACCTGCATGCCACAAGCACATGGTTAGGGACAACTTGATTTAGCCGCTTAGGCCTGGATTTTATTTCCTTGGGCCCTCCTTTCCATTGATGCTCAAAGCCTTGGATCCTTTTTACCCTTGCCTTTTGATTTTAAGGGCTATTGGCTTTTTCTACTTGCTTTTTCTTTTTCTTTCTATTATTATTTTTTGCCACTTTTTTTCGCAAGCTTTTGCTATTCACTGTTTTTTCTTGCTTCAAGAATCAATTTCATGATTTTTCAGATTATCAATAGCATTTCTCTTTGTTCATCACTCTTTCAAGAGCCAACAATTTTAACATTCATAAACAACAAGATCAAAAATATGCGCTGTTCAAGAATTCATTCAGAAAACAAAAAGTATTGTCACCACATCAATATAATTAAACTAAATTCAAGGATAAATTTGAAACTTATGTACTTCTTGTTCTTTTGTATTAAAACATTTTTCTTTTAAGAGATGTGAAGGATTCATGGAATTATTCATAGCTTTAAGACATAGACACTAATTACTAATGATCATGTAGGAAAGACACAAACATAAATAAACACTAAGCATAAAAACCAAAAAACAGAAAAATAAAAACAAGGAATGAGTCCACCTCAGTGATGGTGGCGCTTTCTTCTTGAAGAACCAATGATGTCCTTGAGCTCTTCTATGTCTCTTCCTTGCCTTTGTTGCTCCTCCCTCATTGCTCTTTGATCTTCTCTAATTTGATGGAGAATGATAGAGTGCTCTTGATGTTCCACCTTTAATTGATCCATATTGTAACTCAAGGCTTCTAGAGAAGTGTTGAGTTGTTCCCAATATTTGTTGGGAGGAAAGTGCATCCCTTGAGGCATCTTCGGGATTCCTTGGTGATGAGATTCCTCATGCGTCTCTTGGGTTCCATGAGTAGGCTCTCTTGTTTGCTCCATCCTCTTCTTATTGATGGGCTTATCCTCCTCAATGGGAATGTCTCCTTCTATGATAACTCCAGCTAGCCTTGCCATAGTGGAGGACTTTTCGGCTATTTTTTAGAATTCAAGGGAGATGACTTCATGAACTTCTACTTCCTCTCCATTCATGATGCTATGAATGATGATGGCCCGATCCACAGTAACTTCAGATCGGTTGCTATTGGGGATGATAGAGCGTTGGATGAACTCCAACCATCCTCTAGCCACAGGCTTGAGGTCCGGTCTTCTTAATTGAATCGGCTTGCCTTTGGAGTCTCTTTTCCATTGAGTTCCTTCCACACATATGTCCATAAGGACTTGGTCCAACCTTTGATCAAAGTTGACCCTTCTTGTGTAGGGGCGTGCATCTCCTTGCATCATGGGCAAGTTAAACCCCAACCTTACATTTTTCGGACTAAAATCTAAGTATTTTCCCCGAACCATTGTAAGATAATTCTTTGGGTTCGGGTTCATACTTTGATCATGGTTCCTAGTGATCCATGCATTGGCATAGAACTCTTGAACCATTAAGACTCCGACTTGTTGAATGGGGTTGGTAAGAACTTCCCAACCTCTTCTTTGGATTTCATGTCGGATCTCCGGATACTCATTTTTCAAGTTTGAGAGGGACCTCGGGGATCACCTTCTTCTTGGCCACAACTTCATAGAAGTGGTCTTGATGGGCTTTTGAGATGAATCTTTCCATCTCCCATGACTCGGAGGTGGAAGCTTTTGTCTTCCCTTTCCCTTTTCTAGAGGTTCTCCAGCCTTAGGTTCCATCAATGGTTATGGAAAAACAAAAAAAGCTCTGCTTTTACCACACCAAACTTAGAACATTGCTCACCCTCGAGCAAGAGAAGAAAGAATAGATGAAGAAGAAGAAAATATGGAGGAGAGGAAGAAAGGGTTGTGGTTTGACTAAGGAGGAGAAGAGAGGGTTGTGTTGTGTGAAAATGAAGGAGAATGGAGGGGTTTATATAGTGGAGGAGGGGGGTTAAGGTTCGGCCATATTGGGTGGGTTTGGGTGGGAAAGTGATTTTTGAATTTTGAAGGTAGGTGGGGTTTATGGGGAAGGGTGGATGGATGTGAGTGGTGAAGAGGTGATGGGAAGAGAAAGATTGAGGTGATTGGTGAAGGGTTTTGGGGAAGAGTGTTTATGGGGAAGAGAGGATGAATGTGAAGAAGATGAGAGAAGGTGAGTTGAGGTAGGTGTGTGATGAGCGGATAATTTATACGCTTTTTGGCATTGTTTTTAGGTAGTTTTTAGTAAGTTCAAGCTACTTTTAGGGATGTTTTCATTCGTTTTTATGTTAAATTCATATTTCTGGACTTTACTATGAGTTTGTGTGTTTTTCTGTGATTTCAGGTAATTTCTGGCTGAAATTGAGGGACTTGAGCAAAACTCTGGAAAAGGCTGACAAAAGGACTGCTGATGCTGTTGGAATCTGACCTCCTTGCACTCGAAATGGATTTTCTGGAGCTACAGAACTTCAAATGGCGCGCTCTCAACGGCTTTGGAAAGTAGACATCCAGAGCTTTCCAGCAATATATAATAGTCCATACTTTATTTGGAAATTGACGACGTAACATGGCGTTGAATGCCAAGTACATGCTGCTGTCTGGAGTTAAACGCCAGAAACACGTCATGATCCGGAGTTGAACGCCCAAAACACGTTATAACTTGGAGTTCAACTCCAAGAAAAGCCTTAGCTCGTGGATAGATCAAGCTCAGCCCAAACATACACCAAGTGGGCCCCAGAAGTGGATTTATGCATCAATTACTTACTTCTGTAAACCCTAGTAGCTAGTTTATTATAAATAGGACTTTTTACTAGTGTATTAGACATCTCTGGACGCCTAGTCCTTAGACCATGGGGGGCTGGCCATTCAGCCATGCCTGAACCTTTCACTTATGTATTTTCAACAGTGGAGTTTCTGCACACCATAGATTAAGGG
>NC_029780.3:79918454-79924378 GCF_000817695.3 Arachis duranensis | reverse complement strand
CACTGAGAGGATGGGATGTAGCCATTGACAACGGTGATGCCCTACATACAACTTGCCATGGAAAGGAGTAGGAAGGATTGGATGAATGTAATAAGAAAATAGAGATACGAGAGGAGCACAGCATCTTCACACTTATCTGAAATTCCCACTATTGCCTTACATAAGTATTTCTATCCTTTTTATTTGCTATTTATTTATTAATTTTCGAACTCATCATAAACCAATTTAATCTGCCTAACTGAGATTTACAAGGTAACCATAGCTTGCTTCATACCAACAATCTCTGTGGGATCGACCCTTACTCACGTAAGGTATTACTTGGACGACCCAGTACACTTACTGGTTAGTTGAACGGAGTTGTGTCCACACATAAGTGCCATAATAATGATTCCATACAACAACAAAGAATACTACATTGATGTGATCACAATTTCGTCCACCAGTGGGGATCTTGTGGGGTCCACAGATCCTGAGATGATCCTGTGGGGTCCACAGATCCTGAGGTGTCAAGGATTTACATCCCTGCACCAATTAGGCATGTAAAACGCCTTTGCATGCAATTCTGGCGTTTAAACGCCGAAGTGATGCTTATTTTGGGCGTTTAACGCCCAATTGCAGCATGTTTCTGGCGTTGAACGCCAGTTCCATGCTTGTTTCTGGCATTCAGCGCCAGCTCTCCTCATGGTGTATTCCTGGCGTTCAAACGCCAGGATATTGCTTGTTTCTGGTGTTCAACGCCAGGTCCATGCTCTGTTCTGGCGTTGAACGCCAGCCAGATGCTCCTTACTGGCATTTAAACGCCAGTATGACCTTCCTCCAGGGTGTGCTTTTTATTCTGCTATTTTTGATTCTGTATTTAATTTTAGTATTTATTTTGTGACTCCACATGATCATGAACCTAATAAAACATAAAAGAAAAATAAAAATAAAAATAGAATTAGATAAATAAAAATTGGGATGCCTCCCAATAAGCGCTTCTTTAATGTCAATAGCTTGGCAGTGGGCTCTCATCAAGCCTCACAGGTGATCAGGTCAATGTTGTAGACTCCCAACACCAAACTTAGAGTTTGGATGTGGGGATTCAACACCAAACTTAGAGTTTGGCTGTGGCCTCCCAACAACAAACTTAAATTTTGATTGTGGGGGCTCTGTTTGACTCTGTACTGAGAGAAGCTTTTCATGCTTCCTCTCCATTGTTACAGAAGAACACCCTTGGGTCTTAAATACAAGGTAGTCCCCATTCAATTGAAGGACTAATTTTCCTCTATTAACATCTATCATAGCTCCTGTTGTGGCTAGGAAAGGTCTTCCAAGGATGATGCATTCATCCTCCTCCATCCTAGTGTATAAGACTATAAAATCAGCAGGACTGTAATGGCCTTCAACCTTTACCAACACGTCCTCTACCAATCCATAAGCTTGTCTTACTGACTTGCCTACCATTTACAATGAGAATATGGCAGGCTGTACCTCAATGATCCCCAGCTTCTCCATTACAGAGCGTGGCATAAGATTTATGCTTGACCCTAAGTCACACAGAGCCTTTTCAAAGGTCATGGTGCCTATGGTACAGGGTATTAAGAATTTACCAGGATCTTGTTTCTTTTGAGGTAAAGTTTGCTGAACCCATGTATCTAGTTTACTAATGAGCAAGGGAGGTTCACCTTCCCAAGTCTCATTACCAAACAACTTGGCATTCAGCTTCATGATAGCTCCTAGATATTGAGCAACTTGCTCTCCAGTTACATCTTCATCCTCTTCAGAGGAAGAATAGTTTTCAGAGCTCATGAATGGCAGAAGAAGGTTTAATGGGATCTCTATGGTCTCTATATGACCTTTAGATTCCTTTAAGTCCTCAATAAGGAACTCCTTCTTGCTTGAGAGACGTCCCCTGAGGTCTTCCTCATTGGGATTCATGTCCTCTCCTTCCTCTCTAGCTTCGGCCATGTTGATTATGTCAATGGCCTTGCACTCTCTTTTTGGATTCTCTTCAGTATTGCTTGGGAGAGTACTAGGAGGAGTTTCGGTGACTTTCTTACTCAGCTAGCCCACTTGTGCCTCTAAATTTCTGATGGAGGACCTTGTTTCACTTATGAAACTTAAAGTGGCTTTAGATAGATCAGAGACTTTGTTTGCTAAGTTAGAGGTGCTCTGCTCAGAATTCTCTGTCTGTTGCTGAGAAGATGATGGAAAAGGCTTGCTATTGCTAAACCTGTTTCTTCCACCATTATTAAAGCCTTGTTGAGGCTTTTGTTGATCCTTCCATGAGAAATTTGGATGATTTCTCCATGAGGGGTTATAGGTGTTTCCAAAGGATTCCCCCATGTAATTTACCTCTGCCATTGCAGGATTTTCAGGATCATAAGCTTCTTCTTCAGAAGATGCCTCTTTAGTGTTGTTGGATACATTTTGCCATCCATTCAGACTTCGAGAAATCATGTTGACTTGTTGAGTCAATATTTTGTTCTGAGCCAATATGGCATTCAAAGCATCAATTTCAAGAACTCCCTTCCTCTGAGGCGTCCCATTATTCATGGAATTCCTCTCAGAAGTGTACATGAATTGGTTATTTGCAACCATTTCAATAAGTTCCTGAGCTTCT
This sequence comes from Arachis duranensis, assembly GCF_000817695.3. Lineage (NCBI taxonomy): Eukaryota > Viridiplantae > Streptophyta > Magnoliopsida > Fabales > Fabaceae > Arachis > Arachis duranensis. The sequence goes on along the minus strand of NC_029780.3, from coordinate 79,921,776 downwards.
GTAGGCGTTTTCTTTAGGTGAATGGATCCACCTGCAGAATGGTCCAGTGACATCTTAGAGAACTCAGACAGACCATAATAGAATATATCTATCATGGTCCACTCTGAAAACATGTCAGGAGGACACCTTTTGGTCATCTGCTTGTATCTTTCCCAAGCTTCATAGAGGGATTCACCATCTTTTTGTTTGAAGGTCTGATCATCCACTCTAAGCTTGCTCAGCTTTTGAGGAGGAAAGAACTTAACCAAGAAGGCTGTGACCAGCTTATCCCAAGAGTCCAGGCTATCCTTAGGTTGTGAGTCCAACAATGTTCTAGCTCTGTCTCTTACAGCAAAAGCGAAAAGCATGAGCCTGTAGACTTCAGGATCTACTCCATTAGTCTTAACAGTCTCATAGATCTGCAAGAACTCAGTTAAAAACTGGTAGAGATCTTCTGATAGAAGTCCATGAAACTTGCAGTTTTGTTGCATTAGAGCAACTAGTTGAGGTTTCAGCTCAAAATTGTTTGCTCCAATGGCAGAAATTGAGATGCTTCTTCCATCAAACTTGGAAGTAGGTGTAGTATAATCACCAAGCATCCTCCTTGCATTATTGTTGTTGGGTTCGGCTGCCATATCCTTTTCTTGTTCAAAAATTTCAGTAAGGTTGTCTCTGGATTGTTGTAATTTAGCTTCTCTTAGTTTTCTTTTCAGAGTTCTTTCAGGTTCAGGATCAGCTTCAACAAGAATGCCTTTTTCCTTGTTCCTGCTCATATGAGAAAGAAGAGAACAGAAAAAGAAGAGGAATCCTCTATGTCACAGTATAGATATTCCTTTATGTTAGTAAAAGAAGAAAGGGAATAAGAGTGAAGAAGAATGAATAATCCAAATACAAGGGTGAGGATAGGAGCAGAGATTTGAGATGAAGAGAAGTGTTAGTAAATGAATAAATAAATAGAATAGATGAGAGAGAGAAGTTTTCGAAAATAAATTTTAAAAAAGAGTTAGTGATTTTTGAAAATTAAAGGAAGAATTAAAATTTAAAACAATTAGTTAATTAAAAGAATTTTGAAAAAGAGGGAGGTAATTTTTGAAAATTAGAGAGCTAAAATTAGTTAGGTAGTTTTGAAAAAGATAAAAATTAAACAAAAGTTAATTGGTTAGTTGAAAAAGATTTGAAAATCAATTTTGAAAAGATAGAAAGTTAGAAAAGATATTTTGAAATCAAATTTTTGAAAAAGATATAATTTTAAAAGATATGATAAAAAAATATGATTTTTAAGAAAAAGATATTTGAAAAAGATTTAATTTTTAAAATTAAAATTGATTACTTGACTAACAAGAAACTAAAAGATATGATTCTAGAATTTAAAGATTGAACCTTTCTTAACAAGAAAGTTACAAACTTCAAATTTTTGAATCAATCACTTGTTAGTAAAGTTTCAATTTTGAGATAAAGATAAGAAAAAGATTTTGAAAATAAATTTTAAAAATTTCGAAAATAATAAAAAAATGAAAAAGATTTGATTTTTGAAAAAGATTTTGAAAAGATAAGATTTTTAAAATTGAAATTTTGACTTGAATAACAAGAAATAACTAATTTTAAAACTTTTTTGACTAAGTCAACCCAAAATTTCGAAATTTTTGAGCAAATTAAGAAAAATATATTTTTTTATTTTTAAATTTTTAATAATGAGTGAGAAAAACACAAATATGACCCAAAACATGAAAATTTTGGATCAAGACACATTATGCATGCAAGAACACTATGAATGTCAAGATGAATACCAAGAACACTTTGAAGATCATGATGTACATCAAGAACATATTTTTGAAAAATTTTTGATGCAAAGAAAACATGTAAGACACCAAATTTAGAAATCTTTAATGCTTAGACACTATGAGTGCAAAAATGCACATGAAAAATAATAAAAGACACAAAACAAGAAAACATCAAGATCAAACAAGAAGACTTACCAAGAACAACTTGAAGATCATGAAGAACACTATGAATGCATGAATTTTCGAAAAATGCAAGAGCAAGATGAATATGCAATTGACACCAAACTTAAAATTTGACTAAGGACTCAAAAAAGAACACAAAAATATTTTTGATTTTTATGTTTTTATGATTTTATAAATTTTTTGGATTTTTGTATATTTTTTTCCAAAAACATATAGGAAAAAGAAAATAAGAATTTCAAAAATTTTTAAGAAGAATTCCAGGAATCTTTCAATGTTAGCCTAAAGCTCCAATCCAAGGTTGGACATGGCTTAATAGCCAGCCAGCTTTAGGATGGCATTACATGCATTGAGGTGATTAGTTGAAGTCTCATTCCAAAAGGATTTGGATATGGCTTTACAGCCACCTAGGCTTCAACATGTTACATGAAACTCTAGAATTCATTCTTAAAAATTTAGAATAATTTTCGAAAACAGATGAGAGATTTTGAAAAATATTTTTTTGAAAACATTTCGAAAAAAAAAATAAAAAGAAAATTACCTAATCTGAGCAACAAGATGAACCGTCAGTTGTCCAAACTCGAACAATCCTTGGCAACGGCGCCAAAAACTTGGTGCACGAAATTGTGATCTCTAATAATTGCATTCAACTTGGTATGCGCGTTTATAACTCAGCACTTTCTTCACAACCTCGCACAACTAACCAGCAAGTGCACTGGGTCGTCCAAGTAATAAACCTTACGTGAGTAAGGGTCGATCCCACGGAGATTGTTGGTATGAAGCAAGCTATGGTCATCTTGTAAATTCTCAGTTAGGCAGATAATATATGGTTATGGAGTTTTCGAATAATAATAATAAATAAATAGAAAGTAAAGATAGAAATACTTATGTAAATTATTGATGGGAATTTCAGATAGGTGTATGAAGATGCTGTGTTCCTTCTGAATCTCTGCTTTCCTACTACCTTCATCCAATCCTTCATACTCCTTTCCATGGCAAGCTGTATGTAGGGCATCACAGTTGTCAATGGCTACATCCCATCCTCTCAGTGAAAATGGTCCAAATGCTCTGTCACAGCACGGCTAATCATCTATCGGTTCTCGATCATGCCGGAATAGAATCCATTGATTCTTTTCCGTTTGTCATCACGCCCAACAATCGCGAGTTTGAAGCTCGTCACAGTCATTCAATCCTTGAATCCTACTCGAAATACCACAGACAAGGTTTAGACTTTCCGGATTCTCATGAATGCCACCATCAATCCTAGCTTATACCACGAAGATTCTGATTAAGGAATCCAAGAGATATGCGCCCGGTCTAAGGTAGAACGGAAGTGGTTGTCAGTCACACGTTCATAGGTGAGAATGATGATGAGTGTCACG